>NC_083340.1:139804374-140104374 GCF_019175385.1 Lycium barbarum | reverse complement strand
TTGAAAAAAATATAACGAACTAGTGCATAGGAGTTGGCAATTGCTTCATATAAAAATTGTCTATTATGTAAGTACAGCATAGTCGGCAACTTAAAGATAAAAAAATGGCTATATCGTGCACTAGTTGCGTGGTTCTTTGCTACTTTTATGAGTAATACTGTGTCTTTTGCGACTTCTTATTTATGACAAATTTTAAATCTGATGGTCACCTCAAATGCCACAACTTTTCAAGCTGTTTGCTATTTGTCCAGTATTTTCCTTGTACGTTTAGCAGGGCGGCGTACAAATATATTCAGAATTTAAAGTCTGTGGATGTGCGTATCACCGGGCGATTACTATTGCATAGTGATAAATGGTTTGACTAAGAACTTGGTATAAAACTATAAATATCTGTGTTTAAAAAAAAATCAATTATTTAAATATCTACTATATAGAGATCATGCCCCCAAACCATATGCACTTTAGATTTTGCTTGTATAGCTCCTTGACTAGTGATTACATTACACGTAAAGCTAGGGTCCTAACTGAGCGACTAGTAATCGCATCTATCCACCTCTCCAGACACAATATCTTGAGTACCTATGATGGTGACCACATTTGCTGGCACGTGATGTTTGGACATAGAATCGAGTCTATCTTAGAGTAGTTCTAGCCCAGCATGGTAACTATAAACACTTGAGAGATGACTGAAAATTGTGTATTGTATTGAGTATCAGGTTGAGCTTAAATACAAGTTTTTGTTAGAGTACTTTATGTACTAGGAGACTTGTTGAAACCAAAACTAATTAATTAAGAGATAACTCTGGATTAATAAATAACTCAAGATATCTATCTATGTAAGGGTTAAACATAAAAGATAAATACCAACCCTAGAAGATAAGATCTAGTAAAAAGAAACCATTGTTCCAATAGTAACTGGTCTACTGTCAGATGCAAATCTACGATCTAGAGTGTGTAGGTTCAGAATAAATATGATCTTAATATCTGTTTATAT
The DNA here is from genome assembly GCF_019175385.1 of Lycium barbarum. Taxonomy (NCBI): domain Eukaryota; kingdom Viridiplantae; phylum Streptophyta; class Magnoliopsida; order Solanales; family Solanaceae; genus Lycium; species Lycium barbarum. Next base: position 140,103,380 of record NC_083340.1, on the reverse strand, counting down.
TTTAATTTGTTTTTGCATATGTATGTAAACGTAGTTCTAGCCGAAAGCAATTAATTTTGTTGAGCACGCTGAAACCGCCCAAAATTCGCCTATATCTCTTTTCTGCATTCCTCGTCAATGCTATTTGCATTGTCATCAGGTAAATTAAGTGCTTCCAATCATTATCATTTGTACTCTTCATTCTAACCTCATCCACTACTAAAAAAATCTTGTTTTACCTATGGAATTTACTAAGGGACGTCCAACAATAATTTGTAAAATAAGTTAACTCAAGGTATGAAGGGTCTTGATCGACTAGTGAATTGACTTTTGTCCTAGTCAATGTTTGGTGGTGAACATTGAACCTAGAACCTCTACCTACTATATAATTTGTGGTGAGCTAGACAACCATTTGAACATACAATCACCAGGACCAAAGAATGCCAAGAATTAGATTGCTTGGAAATGTATTACTACTACTAAACTAAATTCTTGGAAATATCATGGAGACATGCCTATCTTGTAACTGTTTTTTTTTTTTTAAGAAAAACAAAAAGAAGAAGAAAAAGGGAAGTGGATTGTAACGTTTTTATAATTGCCTTAAATGTTTTGGCTTTTTGGCCGGTCAATTTAGGATTCTGAGTCAGAAGTGCAAATGAAATTTTGATTGGGACCAAGCAAAACACGTCCCCACAATTGATTCATATTCAGCCAACCAATCGAAGTATAACACATGCATTGGAGCCTTACGTTACATCTGCACAATTATTATAGTTAGTAGCGTAAACAGAATTATTTGCGATGTTCATCTATGCCATAATACGTGTTTGACTTTGAGATTAATTGAGTTATAATAAGACCTTATTTCGTGTCCTATGTGTGTAATGGCGGCCACAGTCAAGGAATAGGAGTTGATTGAATCCCTTGGTTGGAAAATCGTATTACGCAAATAGGATTACTTTTTTTTTTTTTTTTTTTTTTTTTGTGTATATTTGTGTACTTTTGAATCCCCTTTACATAGGAGAAGTTTTCATTGTTGTGGTGAAGTAAGTTCAGAGATTATTTTAGGTCGCAAGTTTAAATTTTTTGATTTCTCTTTTTAAAAATTTTGGCTTTCACCACTATATTTGTATATGAATTTAATAAAATAATTCGACGAAGATATCACATGACACCACGTGAAGCAATGTGTCTCTACCACTTGTACGTACATTATTAAAGCTAGTGTTTTCTTGTTTTGTTTCTTTCAAAATGATTGGTGGCTAGGAAGACTATGAATTGAAAGATTTTGAGAGTGCCTTGGCACCACACAAATAAATGAATCTGTTGAACTTAACCTAAAAATTATTAGTCAAAATTTAAGTCTGAAAAAAATGAGGCTATTACAATTACATTATATTGGTAGCCAGCCATTACACTGGTTTTTTCTTCGATTATGTCACACATAATTGGATAACCTATGCAATGAGATAACGAGTTGCCCTTAGATTTTGTCCTCTAATTGAAAGGTGATGATCATATATGTAATACATGATTAATTTTCAGATGATAAAGGGCCGGTGCAGGATTTTGAGAAGATGAGTGCGTTATTTCGAAGAAGTGGATTTAGGTTATAAATTTAACCAGTTTAATCTTTAGATTCTTACTGTTGAACGTATGTCGCGCTAGGTTCAAAATTAACTTTTTTTTTTATACATAGTAATTCTTTTGCATAAATATATATATGTACGTCGTATCGAAAATGTTGGGATCGGTTGCACACATTGATTATATGTTACATGCTCCATGCACAACATTAATTTTAATATACATGAATGTGATCAAATTAAAGGAGAATAAAAATTTCAGTGTGTTAGACCGGCAATTTTAAAAGTATAAACCAAACAAAAAAGAGGAAAAAGATAAAAAGTTAGAAAACACAAGAAGGGACACCAGACATGTGCATCCCTATGGGTGGACCTAATCTTAGAAAAAGAAAGGAAAAAATAACAAGCACCCAATAACAATACCCATGTGACACTTTAAACATGAGTTGCGCCCGCACGCATATATATATATATATATATATATATGAAGATATTTTTTGAATAACCTGTAAAACATTATTTACATTTACAATGTATAACACTTAAACTGTCATCTTAAAGATACTTCCCCTTGTCAATTGTCATGCTTCAACCAGTTGTACATGATTAGTGTAGTTTTATGATGGTAACATGTTGTAACAATTAATCTTTCGTTCCTGAAAATAATAATCAAGATAAGAAAAATAGCGACAAAGAGTAATATTTGATTTCAAGAATTTGTGCGGGGGTTACAATCTTTATTAAATCTTAAATAAAAAGATGTAATCCTCTGATTCTTCTCCTCACGATACAGCCGTCAATCAAGGGCTTTGCTTGTTCTTGAATGGACGAATTACTTGTTGTTGATATTTCACTACGAATGCGGAGCCGAACTTTAATCACAAACGTAGAGGTATGGAAACTTGCGGCTCACCACTTGGAGCGAAGACTTCTTAGTATGCGGAAGATTTGCGGCTGAGAGCTTCTCTGTGTATTTTTCCTTTTTCTTCTTTTTCCTTTTTTTGGCTTTGTGAAGACCCCTATTTATAGTTGCAGGGGAGAGCTAGAGTTTGAATATGATTGGTTGAACCATGTCATTTGAACAATTTGCGACATTTGATTGATTCATCTACTGACTTGACATGCTGCGTCACTTATGCAGGTGGCATGATTTTATTGGTCCTTGACTTGACTTGGCGCGCCACGTCATTTGACACGTGGCATGGACCTTGGGCTGATAGAGTGGGCTCATCATGTGAAGTCCGACAAGATAGACTAGCCCAATTGAATTGGTCCTTCAATTAAATCCATACCAATTGGACTAAATCAATTAATTCAATTATATTAGCCCATAATATTTGTTTGGACCAATACATCTCGAATTTGGAATATGATCCCAATTAATTTGTGAATTTAAGTCTGACTAAATTTCAGTGCCTACAAATGTCCCCTGCTTCAAGGCTGGTTGAGATGCATGACTTGTCGGGCCTTTTAGAGACGAGACTTGAAGTATTCGTGAAGCAAACACTTTTTTTTTTACTCCATCTAGTTGATTTCCCCAAAATATTTGAAATGTGATAAGAAATAACTACGCTCAAGTTCTTCCATGGTGCCGCAACTTGACCGTCCACAAGTTTTTTTCTGCGGTGGCATTCTCTAATTTGCAAGAGGTCCAATTAGCTTTTGGTCTTTCGCCAACTCATTATTTTTGAATTTGAGGTGTTTCCGGCTTATGAAAATATTGCATGGTATTCCTTTATTATCAATAGCTGGGAAAACGAAGTTTTGTCGAAATATGTAGCCAATTTTTTTTTTTTTACAACTACACAAGGGGCATAATGTGTATCAAGAGAATGGCCCGTAGACAATGTATGACTTAGTCCTGAGCATAGCACACGGCTAAAACTCGTATTAGAAAATCCCTGTAGCCCTTTTTTCTTTAGTCCCAAGCAAATCATACCATCAACATGCATATCTCTCATATACTTTCCATATTTGCATGGTACTTCTTTGAGTTATTAGGAGAGAATATGAACTTTCCATAAGTTTAAACTTTCCATACATAAGCCTAAACTTTCCATGATTAGATTCCAACTAGAACAAGGATTTCTTTGTGTAGTCTATGTAGGAACCAGATTTTGACATCTATAAATACACCGCCTTCTCTTGGTGTTTGAGCGTCAATTTGAAGCATCATCGAGCTGGTTCGACCCATCTCTATCAGGTAATTTTCTTCTTCCATATGTATTTTAGTCACTTTCTTCACAGCTCTGCATGTCTGTGGTAGAAAATTCATATCTCAATGTAGGAACGTCGAAATCATGATCCGCTTGATGTTTTGGAAACTAGACTCGTAGAGCTACGTCACACGCGGAAACCACGACCCAATTGCATCTATATTTTCTCAGATATTGATCGAGAATCAGACTTTGAGTTCTGGTTCGCTGGTTTATTAGTCTTGCGCGTCCTGACGAAAAATCTTATATCTTGACTTAGGAACATCGCAATCACGAACGGTTTGCGGCGTCGGAAAGAAGACTCATAGAACTACGTCATATACGAAAACCACAATCAAATTGCTTCTATATCGGCTCAGGTATATTTTTTTTAATCAGCCATAGAATCTGATTTTGCTTTCTTGGCTTTGGACATGTTCTACGAAACTTACTTGTCCCCTTTATTTTATTTCTTTTGCAGGTCTTTGGGCACATTTGTATGGATTTAACTTTAAAGAAAGATGATGCACTTTCGTGACCGCGATACGCCACGTCCTCATCTAGAGATAGTGAGCGACAAACGAAATTCGAACGCCAAAGTCCTTGCCTTGGAGGTTCAACCTCCAGTAATCGGTGCCTTCTCACTTGATGGAGAGCTTTCTACGCTTCATCTTGCTGAATGGTTTAAAAAGGAGACCAAAGACGTCATGAGCAACTTCTCAGGCAAGGCCACTGTTATGGACGTCCCTCTGTTGAAGTCCGCAATTCATCGAGAAGTCGCGCCCACCGAATCTTCTCATCCCAATGGATGTTTCAACAACTGGAGTGTCCCGCCTTCTGGTTTCGGCAAAGTTTGCTACACACCTGGCTATTGGGAGTGGGTGGAAGATGTGCTTCCTCGCTATAAGGAAGTCTTGGAGCGTGTCAAAGTTTACGATGCCATCTACGCTTCTTTGTTTACATATGATTATGATGACAACGTACTGCATGCTTTTTGTGAGCTTTGGCGTCTGTCTACCAATACGCTTTCCACTTTCATCGGGGAGATGTCTATCGCACTTTGGGACTTACGAACAATTGCAGGACTTCCCATTCACGGATCTTTTTATGATGAAGTTGTTCCTTCGGCGAAATAATTGACGCAAATGGACAATCAGGGGAAACCATGGCTCCCCAAGAGCTGTGTATACTTGTTTTCAGCCTTTTACAAACTTGCCGAAGGTGGCCGTCATGAGGTGTCCATCCATGATTGGGTGAAATTTTGGTTTAGAGGACCAAGCAGGTACGCGGAGCCTCCGCAAAGGGCGTCAAAGGGTCGTGCAACGAAGCCAAGATTGAATCACAATCCTTCCGGGCATATTGACATGAATTACTTACCACAAACTGATGAGGAGCATGCCCCCTTCGTCGAGCTAGGAGTGTTGGAATCACAAGATTCCAATTTCAATGGAAAGAGGACTCATTGAACTACAATATATATAAAAATCACTGCCAAATTCCTTCTAGATTTGTACAGATAATTCTTCAAAGTTAGCTTAGATTCTGCCTTGTTCGACTTTTCAGCTTCGCTTCGGTGGGAGAAAATTCATAACTCGGAGTACGAGTGTTGGAATCACAAGATTACAATTTCTATGGAAATAGGACTCATTTATCTACAATATATATATAAAAATCATGGACAAATTCCTTATATATGTGTACAGATAATTCTCCAAATTTATCTCAGACGCTGGCTTATTCTATTTTTCAGCTTTGCGCTTCGGTGGGAGAAAATTCATAACTCGGGGTACGAGTGCCGAAATGACGAGATTCCAATTTTTTTGGAACGAAGACTCATTGAAATACAATATTTATAGAAATTACGGCAAAATTCCTTCTAGATTTGTACAGATAATTCTCCAAATTTAGCTCAGACGCTGCCTTGTTCTATTTTTCAGCTCTGCGCTTCGGTGGGAGATAATTCATAACTCGGGGTATGAGTGCCGAATTGACGAGATTCCAATTTTGTTGGAAATACGACTCATTGAACTTAAATATTTATAAAAATTATGTCCAAATGCTTTCTATATTTGTACATATAATTCTCCAAATTTAGCTCAGACGCTGCCTTGTTCTATTTTTCAGCTTTGCGCTTCGGTGGGAGAAAATTCATAACTCGGGGTACGAGTGCCGAAATGACGAGATTACAATTTTTTTGGAAAGACGACTCATTTAACTACAATATTTATAAAATTGACGGCCAAATGTTTTCTACATCTGTACGGATAATTCTCCAAGTTCAGCTTGGAATCTATCTTGTTCGACTCTTCAGCTTTTTGTATGTGTGGTAAAACAAATCTCAACTCGTCATAGGAGCGACATTCTAGATTTGGCGAGCGACTAATTGGAGCATCCATCAGCTTTTTTAGTGGCATCATTCTTTGAAGAAATAATGATGACTTGATAGAAGCGTTTAAAACAAACTGCAATCATCTTCGGCTTCAATTGCTGTGAATTGTCTTCTTCTTTCCAGTTATGTTTGTCTCCTCACTGAAAGAGGTCAAGCGTCGATCCCATATCGCCATGCTATATATGTGTATATATATATATATATATATATATATATATATATATATATATATATTTTACTCATGCGACTGAACTTAGAATAATACTCTAAGCGCCTACGTACCTCGGTAAAGAGGATCAAGTCATAATGTAGTTCAGAAATAAAAACAAAAAAGAAGGATTTTTTTATGCGACTGAACTTAGAATGAAACTCTAAGCGCCTATGTACCTCGGTGAAGAGGATCAAGTCATTTCGTAGTTCCGAAAAAAGAGGATTTTTTTTTTTGTCCTAACTTTTTCCTAGGCCACCCCTTTCGAGGTTTTCAACCTAGAGGACTTTTTTTGTTTGTCCTAAATTTTGCCTAGGCCGCCTCTTTCGAGGTTTTCAACCTAGCAGACTTTTTAATTTTTTTTGGGGCCGTACACAGTTTAAACTCATGTGGGCCACGAGTATCATCTTGATTCAAGGATAGTACATCTTCAAGAATTTTCCGCTGATGGGACCGATCCGCAAGCCATCTGCATCTATAAGCTTGTAAGCACCACTTGTATAGGCTTCTTGGACAACATTTGGCCCATCCCACTTTGAAGTGAACTTGCTTCCAGATTTATGAGATATGATAATAGGTCTTCTTACCGCCAGGACTTGATCACCAACTTGGAAGGACCTCAGGCGAACCTTTTTACTGAAAGCACGGGAAAGAAGAGCTTGATAACATTCAAGGCTTTGCTGAGCTTCCAGCCTTTTCTCATCAAGGGCCTCTAACTCTTCAAGGCGTAGACGAGCATTTTCTTCTTCAGTGAGCCCTTCTTGGATAGCGAGCCGCAATGAAGGTATTTGGCGTTCAAGTGGAAGGACCGCTTCAGCTCCGTAAACAAGAGAATAAGGAGTTGCTTGAGTCGGTGTGCGATGAGTCGTTCGGTATGCCCAAAGAGTTTCTTCCATTCTATCATGCCAATCTCTTTTAGACTTGGAGACGACCTTCTTTAACAAGTTGCACAAGGTCTTGTTAAATGCTTCAGCTAGTCCATTTGCAGCAGCATAATACATAGACGAGTTTCGTTGCTTGAAGCCAAAAAGCTCGCAAATCTTAGTCATCAATTTGTTGGAGAACGGCTTGCCATTATCTGTTATGATATAACTAGGAATGCCAAAACGATAGATGATGTTTACTCGAATGAAGTTTGCCACATTCTCCTTTTTTACTTCTTTGAGGGCGACAGCCTCAGCCCATTTTGAGAAGTAATCTGTTGCAGCTAAGATGTACAAGTGGCCACCAGAAGATTTCGGTAGCGGTCCAACCACGTCTAGCCCGCAAGCGTCAAATGGCCAAGATGCAACAGTTGGATGTAACACCTCAGGAGGTTGGTGTATAAAATTTGCATGAAATTGGCATGCTTTGCAACTTTGCGCATAGTCCAAACAATCTTTCACCATTGTTGGCCAATAATACCCCATCCTTTTTATATGAAAGTGCAGTTTTGGCCCAGATTGATGTGATCCACAAACTCCAAAGTGGGCTTCTTGCATAGCTTGAGTCGCTTCTTCTTCCCCCAGACAACGTAAGAGAACTCCCTCGAACGATCTACGGTACAAAGTATCTTTGTAGTAAAGGAAGCGAGGGGCACGACGACGAATTTCGGTCTTTCTTTTTGGATCTTCTGGAAGAATGCTATAACACAAGTAATCGATCATGGTTTGTCGCCAATCGACTTTCTCAGCTTCAGTAATGGCCACAAGAAGCTTGAGTTTGCTTTCTTCATCTTCATCGTCCTCCGGCGGTACTATCCATTTCTGGCAGATAGTGATTTGCGCTTGGTCAGGCAAAGTCAATGTTGAAGCCAAAGTAGCCAAAGCATCAACCTTTTTATTTTCCTTTCTTGGCACGTGCTGGAGAGTTACGTTGCCGAGCCACCCAATTAATTTTTGTGCATAGTGATGATAGGGACACAATTCTGGCTTTTTGACCTCGTAGGTACCCAACAATTGATTGATTGCCAATTCAGAATCTCCAAAGACTTGTAATTGTAACTGTTTCATATCAACAGCCATTTCAAGCCCAAGTATGAGTGCCTGATATTCCGCAACATTGTTGGAGCAACATTGTGTTAAAGTGAAGGAATACGGTAAGACCTCATCCTGAGAAGTGACAAATATCACACCAGCGCCAGCTCCTTCGCGAAGTGCAGCACCATCAAAATACGTCTTCCAAGGCTGTTGAATCTCAATGACCATCGCATCCTCATCGGGTAGTTAATCAGTTAATTCCCAGTCATCGGGTATCGGATGGTCTGCTAGAAAATCCGCCAATGCTTGCCCTCTCACAGCTTTTTGAGAAACGTCCACAATCTCAAATTGTTGAAATTGGAGATATCACCTTGCTAGTCGGTCGCTAAGGATAGGTTTCGACATCACAAATTTGATGGGGTTTGCTTTGGAAATAAGACGAACTGCATGAGCTTGAAAGTAGTGTTTCATCTTCTGAATCGAGAAGACTAAGGCCAGACACAACTTTTCAATCGGCGAATATTTCAACTCATTTGGCGTCATCATCCTACTCAAGTAGTAAAGGGCATTTTCTTTCCCTTTGCTATTATCTTGGGCTAAGAGTGCTCCAATTGAACTTTCTTGTGCCGATATGTATAGTATCAATGGCTTTCCAGGAACTGGAGCCGCTAGAACTGGAGGTTTGGTCAAGTAAGTTTTGATGCTCTCAAAGGCGTTGGCACAAGCTTGGTCCCATTCGTAAGGAGCACCTTTCTTCATGAGACGACTGAACGGCTGATACTTCCCTACTAGATTTGAGATGAATCTCCTAAGATACGCCAGCTTCCCTTGCAGACTTTTCAACTTATGGATGTTTCTTGGCTCGGCCATCTTCACGATTGAATCTACTTTGGCTTGATCAATTTCTATCCGCCGATGTCGAACGACAAAGCCAAGGAATTTTTCGGAGGTAACCCCAAATGCACACTTCAAAGGATTCATTTTGAGTTGGTGCTTTTGTAGTAGGTCAAACACCATTCTCAAGTCTTGCAAGTGATCACTCCTTTTTCTTGATTTTACCACCAGATCGTCAACATAACATTCGACGTTTTTGTGAAGCATATTGTCAAAGATATTTTACATAGCTCTTTGGTATGTTGCTCCAGCATTCTTCAAACCAAAAGGCATTACTTTGTAGCAATAAATACCTTTAGGAGTGCGGAATGCGGTAAGCTCTTCATCCTTAGGTGACATGCGGATCTGGTTATAGTCGGATGAGCCGTCCATGAAGGACATTACCTCGTATCCAGTAGTGGCATCAATCATAAGCTCAGCAATAGGAAGTGGAAATTCATCCTTAGGGCATGCATTGTCGAGATCCCTAAAGTCAACACATACTCGAATTTGTCCATTCTTCTTTCTCACAGGGACAATGCTCGAAATCCATATGGGGAACTTAACTTCGCGAATGAAACCAGCCTCAATAAGCTTGTTAACTTCATTTTCGATCAAGGGAACCAATTCTGGCCTGAAACGTCGTTGTGCTTGTTTGATAGGATGTGTGCCGTTCTTGACAGCGAGATGATGGACCGCAACTTTAGGGTCTAAGTCAGGCATATCTTTGTAACTCCAGGCAAATACATCCTTATACTCTTTAAGTAATTCAACATAAGCACTCTCTTCATCGACTGCAAGAAAAGAATTTACATAAGTGGGCCTTGGATCTTCATCAGTGCCAAGGTTGACTTCTTTCAATGTGTTGACTGTCGTTTTTACCCCTTCTTCAAATTCGGGCGGAGCATCCTTAGCGTCTTAATCTTCTTGAGGTTCGCCATCATCGACAGATATATGGTAACACAAAAAATCCTCCAATTCTTCATCAACCCTTATTGGAGATAAAGTATCCCTTTCATCTTGTACAGTAACGTGATATGAAGAGCCAACACTTTCTTCATCTTCATCCCGCTCCTTGGTGTAGACCACAACATGCTACTTTGCTTTTATCACTTCTCCATATGAGACCACAAGATCCGTTTGCCGCCTCATCCTAGAAGGGATCAGACTTCGGAAGTCTTTGGAGATATTTTGAGATTTGGGAAAAACTGATGATTTCATACGCTTGTGGTTTCTCCGAATCTTGCTTCCATTCTCCATTGGTCCTAACCTCTCAAATACAGAAACTCTCACGGTCAACTTTCCCAGTCGGTCAAAGACATATGGCTTTTTGTTAGAAGTAAGAGGTTCCTCTTCCGCAGTGATGTAGTTGTTACTTGCCCTTCTTATAGAGATGCGAACTGGTGGGGGTTGTTTATACCCCAAACCTTCACGTTTTTGCCTTGTCGCATGTTCCATCAGAAGCTTCCCCAATTTTGATGGTTCGCTAGGATTGTATCCAGCCTTTGCGAGTAGTTTGTAAGCATTTGGATCAAAACCTTCACCTGTACGCTGCGTAGGGAGTGCTTCATTTTGTGGCGAACTGCTAGCCACAAATCTTCCAAGTAATTTTGTGGATGACATTATTGTGTCAATCTGCTTGATAGGAAGGGTTAGTCCTCCCAACATGTTTCCCTCGTCCCTTTTGGCCTTTCGAACATAACGAAGAACAGAAGTCACTTTCTTACTCGAAGAAGCGCCATTTGTGTTGGGCAACTTACTGACATCGAAGAACCTTTGATCTTCCTTAACTGCTGCCTTCTCCTTACAAGCAACCACCTTTGAATTTTTGTTCATAACCTCAGCATTATCGATTATCGCAACTTCATCAACTTTTGCGGCACATTTATTTAAGTAAAACTTGGCATCGGCGAAGTGCGCTTCGGCTTCAGTGAAGGGATTATCATCGTCCATAATCTTCTTTTCAACTCCGTCTTCATGATACTTCAAACACTGGTGGTAAGTAGAGGGTATCACCTTGTTCTCATGTACCCAAGGCCTACCGAGCAAGATGTTATACGAAGTTCTTGCATCGATCACATGCAACCACGCGCTAGATTTCAACTCGCCGATGGTGAGGTCTATTTTGACAGCTCTTATGGCTCTTTGTCCCCCTTGGTTGAATCCTTGGATCATCAAACGACTTGCGGAAAGATCCTCCATTGCGATTCCAAGCTCCTTCATTGTGTGAATAGGATGGATGTTAACTCCAGATCCACCATCGATTAGGATTCTGTTCACCTTTTGCTCACGTGCAAACCCAATCATTAATAAAGGGCAATTATGAGGTGTGTTGCCGAGTAGAAGGTCATCATCGGTGAATGTGATTTTGGCCATGCACGTATCTATGATTTCAGGAGATGACTTTGCAGAGTCTTCTAATGATGGACATGACGAGGTCACGTTTTTTGCTTCCTTCTCATCAACGGTACAACATGAAGCTTTTACATCATCAATGACGAATTTGGTGTGAAACCAACTCGGCAAGTATTCTCCTAATGTTATTGGCCGACGTGCTTCTTGGTAGTAGCGCTCCTCTATTTTCTCCTTCTTCGGGTGCTTAACTGGATTTTTTGTTTCAGGTTTACTCACCTTCTTTCCCTTAGTTTGTCGTTTCACTGAATCCTTTAGCGAACCTGTTTTGCAGCGCTTGCGACGAGTTACGAGAGTCCAACCCCCATCATCAAGATGAGTAATTTGGTCTTCGTCTTCTTCAGGCGGTCCTCCTTCTACTGACACAACATCACTCGGTGTAAGAAGAGAAAACATTTCATTCACATTAACTGGTTCCAAGTCTCCAAACTTAATCATTCCTGCCAGACATATGTTCGGGATGTCTTTCTCTCCATATCCTTCAACAAAGTTACAGGTCATGACTGGATCGAGCGAGCTAATTGTGACACCAACTTGGTTTGCACTTTCTTTCTCATCTTCAAGTGAAATCTTTCCTTCGCGGGCTAGCTCCATAACTTTATCCTTGAAGACAAAGCATTTCTCGATAGGGTGGCCGATCAACCGGTGGTACTTGCAATAATTCGGTTCATCAGTTCTCCCTGCTTCATTCGGCCGCTTCATCTCGGGTAACTCAAAAAGTTTCAGCCCAAGAAGTTCATCAAAGATTGCAGAAACGTCTGAATCAAGGAATGGATAATCATTCTCTTGTATCTCCTTCAAAGTTGGTTTTCTATTCGCTCTATCCTCCAAAGAAGTTATCTTTACGCTCTGCTTCTTGCTTACTTTAGTGGTGAACTTCACAGGCGCAACATTAACGTTCATGGATTCTTTGTTTTCAGTCTTGGAAAAATATCTCCCCACTTTTTTTACTTCTTGCTTGTCTTTACCTTTGCGGGATTCGTAGACCGGCGGCGTTTCACTTCCGATTGACGCCATGCTTAACTCCATATCATGAGCACGAGTGGCCAATTCTTCAAAAGTCTTAGGCTTTATGCCTTGCAAGATATAGGTGAGACCCCAGTGCATACCTTGAATGCACATCTCTATTCCCGAAGCTTCGCTAAGTCTATCTTTGCAGTTTAGACTTGCATGCCTCCATCGGTTGATGAAGTCAATAACTGGTTCTTCCTTTCGCTGGCGAGTGTTTGTAAGTTCCACCATGCTTACGGTGCATCTCGTGCTATAGAAGCGGTTGAGAAACTCCTGCTCCATTTGCTCCCAACTATCAATGGAACCGGACTCAAGGTCTGTGTACCAATCAAAAGCATAACCTTTAAGGGAACGAACAAATTGTTTGGCAAGGTAATCACCACATGTTCCAGCGTTATTGCATGTTTCAATGAAGTGTGCCACATGTTGCTTCGGATTTCCCTTGCCATCATACTGTTGAAATTTTGGGGGTTGATAATCGGCAGACATCTTCAAGCTATCAATCCTTGCAGTGTACGGCTTCGCATATGTAAAGGATGATTTTGCGGAAACATCATATTTATCCTTGATAGTTCCCATGATGAACTCCTTTATTTGATTGATTGGAATCATCCCTTCAGAGGAAACTTGGATTTCTGAAGCATGTTCCACTTGTTTTGCGGGAGATTCAATCCTTTCTTGTGCTTGCGGACGTTTTACAGGGGCATGAATCGAATCCCCCTCCATCACACTATCAAACCTGTCTGTCAACTTGACAATTCGATTATCTTGATCTTGCACATATTTGGTCAAGTCTCCAATTGCCTTTGTCAAGCTCGCGAGTTGTTCTTCAACAGTTGAAGCATTGGTCATCATCGCATGCATCACCATCATAGATGAAGAAGAATAACACGGATTTTCGCGAACATAGGATGCGGACATGTTATGCGGAGTAGATCCAGTGCTCAAGACATCATCGTCAACTTGCTTGAAGGATTTCTTGGGCTTAGATAAACTAAGTTGGGCAAGAACCCTCTCCACCATTTGGCGACATTCTCCCCATCCTCTGTGGTGTTTGCGGAAAACGAACCAAAGACGACAGCAGATTCAGGCTGTGCTTGCGGAACTCGTTGCCCTAGAAATTTGGCTTGGTTCCTTGTGACAGGTCCGATGCTCCCCTCAGTAACATCTAGGATGTTTTCAACAGCAACGGAGAATTTGGATTTAGTAGTTTTTGCGGATGCGAATTTCGGGTTGACCTTCTTGGAAGCCATCTTAGTGTTTTTGAAGTTCGACTATTGGAGAGAAGAGATGAGAGGTAAAGATGGTCCCACTGGGCGTGCCAAATTGTAACGACTAATCTTTCGTTCCTGAAAATAATAATCAAGACAAGAAAAATAGCGACAAAGAGTAATATTTGATTTCAAGAATTTGTGCGGGGGTTACAATCTTTATTAAATCTTAAATAAAAAGATGTAATCCTCTGATTCTTCTCCTCACGATACGGCCGTCAATCAAGGGCTTTGCTTGTTCTTGAATGGACGAATTACTTGTTGTTGATATTTCACTACGAATGCGGAGCCGAGCTTTAATCACAAACGTAGAGGTATGGAAACTTGCGGCTCACCACTTGGAGCGAAGACTTCTTAGTATGCGGAAGACTTGCGGCTGAGAGCTTCTCTGTGTATTTTTCCTTTTTCTTCTTTTTTCTTTTTTTGGCTTTGTGAAGACCCCTATTTATAGTTGCAGGGGAGAGGTAGGGTTTGTATATGATTGGTTGAACCATGTCATTTGAACACTTGGCGACATTTGATTGATTCATCTACTGACTTGACATGCTGCGTCACTTATGCACGTGGCATGATTTTATTGGTCCTTGACTTGACTTGGCGCGCCACGTCATTTGACACGTGGCATGGACCTTGGGCTGATAGAGTGGGCTCATCATGTGAAGTCCGACAAGATAGACTAGCCCAATTGAATTGGTCCTTCAATTAAATCCATACCAATTGGACTAAATCAATTAATTCAATTATATTAGCCCATAATATTTGTTTGGACCAATACATCTCGAATTTGGAATATGATCCCAATTAATTTGTGAATTTAAGTCCGACTAAATTTCAGTGCCTACACATGTCACTTATCATTTTGTGCATATTACCAATTCCCATAGAAAGTTACATGCAATTGGCTATTATACATAATTTATATTCTATTTTGCCCCACAAAATTTAGATCCTTTTTCTTAAAAGCGATTTTTTTTTAAAATTACATAAGGGGTTGGAGAAGGGGAAATAGGGGAGGGGAATCGAACTCTCACCAAAAGATGAAATTTCAGTTAGCCAAACAAGTGAGCTATTAATTTGAAAGGTGTTATGCACATTTGAAATTAGAAATTATTCAAAGTATATTCTTTCTTACTAAATCTAGATTCTTAATTTGTCATAAAAAAGTAGCAACACTTAAAATCTTGAGTCATTATAATATACATATTAATATATAACGACTACAAATGCCAGTGTTCCAACTTTGAAGGTATTTCGTATCTTTGCTTCCCTATAATGGAAATGTGTTAGGAATAATTTGTTATAGATAAGTGAATGGTTGTCTCTCTCTTGATATTTTTTCTGTTATTTTTTTATTGAAAAGGATAAAGTTTTAAGAAAAAGATGTGCGTTACGTTTTCTTTTTGTTCGTCAGGTGTCCGGTATTCATTTTGGAGCTCAACTAATTCTAACTCGTAAAGGAAAGTCCTTCTTTGGAGTAAGGCGTTCCTTAATTCCAAAGACGACTTCATATTTAGAACTTGAACCCGAAATTTTTAATTAAGAATGAAGGATTACTTATCACTCCGCAACAACTTCTGACGATAAATACATACAATAATACTCAGTGAAGGCATAAAGGGGCAACTGCTGCATAAAGAGGAATTAAAGGAAATAATGACATGTTATTGCGATCTACTGAATTTTTAAACACCTTTTGAGATCTTTGACATGGAGGAACACAACACTTCTAGAATCTAATTGCAGAAATTTAGCTATTGTGACTTTTGAAAATATATATATATATATATACTATCCATTTTTCTTTGAAAAATTAGAGGAGCTGTCTGTAATCCAAATGACATTACTAACCATTCAAAATGTCCTTCAGGGCAGGTGAATGCAGTCCATTCTATACTTTCTTCATGCATTCGTACCTGCCAATATCCTGATTTACAATCGAATTTACTAAATATTTTCTTTCCTTGTATTCTATTTATTAATTCTGTTTTGTCTGGTAACTTATATCCATCTGTTCTAGTATTATCATTAAGTCTTTTATAGTTTATTACCATTCTCGCTTTTCCTCTTACTATTTTGCTATGATTTCTTACCATAAATGCTGCAGATCTATGTTTAGAAGTAGATCTTCTTATTACTCCTAAATTTAATAATTCTTTTATTTGTGCTTTAAAGTCTTCCACATCTTGGTTAGTTGCTTCTATTGAGGCTGTTTTAATTATATATTCTGGGTTTATTATGTCTAATTTACATACAATTTTGTTATTTTTCTAATGTTTTAAAGGTTTTTCTCCTATAATTTCTATCTCATCTAGTATTCTTATTATATTATCTAAATCGTTTTGATTCTTTATTACTCCTATCCTTTCTATCCCTGTTTTAAAATTATATAACTCTGTTTCTATGTCTATTAAAGTATAATTTTTTTCTAACGAATCCTCTTCTCCTAGAATTTCTTCTTCTTCTTCTAGAGTTAAATTTCTTCTTCGCTTTAAATCTCTTATCTGAATCTCTTAACCTTATCTGACTTCTTTTTATGCTTTTATTGAGCCGAGGGTCTTTCGGAAACAGCCGTCCTACCTTGGTAGGAGTCAGGTCTGCGTACACTCTACCCTCCCCAGACCCCACGATGTGGGATTTCACTGGGTTGTTGTTGTTGTTGCTTCTAGAGTTAAATTTTTTTATTTCTGGCTTATCTTTACAACATGTATTATTTTCTTGACACTCTTTACAACAACTATCTTCTTTCTTTTGCAGGTTGCTTCGGTCTGTGGTAGGGATCTTCTTATGACGGATTCTAGTTTCAGTCTTAAGAACTTGTACTGGAGGATGAGTAATATTTTTTAAGAAGATTACTCCATCTCTTGTAATCATACAGCAGCCTGGTGGAACTATTATATAGAAGGATGTACAATGTGTATAGAAAAAGAATTTAAGACAAAAATAAATAAAGAGGAAACTCATAAAAAAATTGAAGACCCTACTATTAATCTAAGAATAATAACATTAGAAACAAGAATAAATGAATTAGAAACTAGATTATGTAACCTAGAAAAAAGAAAATAAAAAGAAGTAGATAGTAAAGACGAAGAAATAAGATTATCAAATATACAACCAATAATGAAACCATTAAGAACAATACCAGAAGATTCTCAAGCAGAATTAATGAGTATAGAAGACCATGAAGCATTAGTATGTAATGAAGATAAAAAATTAGGAACAATAAAAATACTTGCAAGAATTAAAATAGATGATTATGAGATAGAAACATTAGCATTAGTAGATTCAGGATGCACAAAGTGCATAATAAACAAAAGAATAATTCCACCTAATTTAATAAATTTTTTAGAAAAAACAGTTGTAGCCATGCAAATGGATGGAACACATAACATATATAGACATTATGTTCATAAGGCCTACATTAGCTTTATAAATACATGTTCAGAATTTTACAAACCAAGCTATAAAATGGATAAGATATGGGTAAGAGACCTTAATATAAATGTAGATTTTGTCATAGGATTAGACTTTATGTTACATAATAATGACAGTTGTATGATTACAAGAGATGGAGTAATCTTCCTAAAAAATATTACTCATACTCCAGTACAAGTTCTTAAGACTGAAACTAGAATCCGTCATAAGAAGATCCCTACCACAGACCGAAGCAACCTGCAAAAGAAAGAAGATAGTTGTTGTAAAGAGTGTCAAGAAAATAATACATGTTGTAAAGATAAGCTAGAAATAAAAAATTTAACTCTAGAAGAAGAAGAAATTCTAAGAGAAGAGGATTCGTTAGAAAAAAATTATACTTTAATAGACATAGAAACAGAGTTATATAATTTTAAAACAGGGATAGAAAGGATAGGGGTAATAAAGAATCAAAACGATTTAGATAATATAATAAGAATACTAGATGAGATAGAAATTATAGGAGAAAAACCTTTAAAACATTGGAAAAATAACAAAATTGTATGTAAATTAGACATAATAAACCCAGAATATATAATTAAAACAGCCTCAATAGAAGCAACTAACCAAGATGTGGAAAACTTTAAAGCACAAATAAAAGAATTATTAAATTTAGGAGTAATAAGAAGATCTACTTCTAAACATAGATCTGTAGCATTTATGGTAAGAAATCATAACGAAATAGTAAGAGGAAAAGCGAGAATGATAATAAACTATAAAAGACTTAATGATAATACTAGAACATATGGATATAAGTTACCAGACAAAACAGAATTAATAAATAGAATACAAGGAAAGAAAATATTTAGTAAATTCGATTGTAAATCAGGATATTGGCAGGTATGAATGCATGAAGAAAGTATAGAATGGACTGCATTCACCTGTCCTGAAGGACATTTTGAATGGTTAGTAATGCCATTTGGATTAAAGACAGCTCCTCCAATTTTTCAAAGAAAAATGGATAGTATATTTGGAGAATACAAAAGGTTTGTATTAGTATATGTAGATGATATACTAGTGTTTAGTAGAGATATTAAAGAACACTTAGGACATCTACAAACGGTATTTAGACTATTCGTAGAAAATGGAATAATAATTAGTAAGAAAAAAATGGAATTATGTAAAAATTATATAAACTTTTTAGGAGTAGTACTAGGAAAGGGTAAAATAAAGTTACAACCTCATATAGCCAAAAAAAGCTTTAGAAATGCCAGATAAATTAGACAATGTTAAAGAATTACAAAACAAATTAGGAATAGTCAATTATGCTAGAAATTTTATAAAAGATTTAGGAAAAATAGCAGGACCACTGGATCTAATGGTCAAAAACACTTTAATACTGAAGACATTAAATTAGTACAAAAAATTAAAGAAAAAATAAAAAACATTCCCGATTTAAACATGCCTCTAGAAACAGACTATTTAATTATAGAAACAGATGATAGTTTTGAAGGATAGGGAGCAGTACTAAAAGCAAAACCCAATAAATATAGTAATAAAAATGAAGATAAGATATGTGCTTATCAAAGTGGTAAGTATAAAGAAAAAGGAAATATGAGTAGTATAGATACAAAAATTTTAGCTGTAATATATGGATTAAATAGTTTTAGACTATATATCCTGAATAAACCAGAAATACTAGTTAGGATAGACTGTGAAGCTATAGTTAAATTCTATCAAAAGATAAATGATAAAAATAGTAGTAGAAGACGATGGCTAAATTTTTTAGATACCATCTCTATTTATAATTTAAAATTTGAACATATAAAAGGAAAAGATAATAATTTAGTAGACCAATTAAGTAGACTAAAGATTACTGCTAACTGATTTTTTATTTGAACAGCATGAGATCTTCCAGTTCTCAGACAGCAGACAAGGGGAAAGGCATAGCCTCAACCCAAGACACATACAGACAGACAGTATTAGGTAACCTTCATTTTAGACCTACATCTGCATTAGACAATAATGCCATAGAAAGAATACATTTTGAAACCAATAATTTAATATTTTTTCCGCCATCTAACTTAACTTTTAAGGTATTACCAGAATATGTAATAGACAAACAACAGACATGTTTAGTAGATAATTTATGGATATCACATAACAAAAAAAACGCTAGTCATTTTGTAGCCACTCTAAATGCACTTTGTCAGTATTTTACAGACAAAAATCTAGACAAGAAATTTAAATTTTATGTTGTAATCCATGGTAGAACTAATGGTATTTTTCAGACCTGGATAGAAGTTTTAGATTCTATTAAAAATATAAGAAAACCTCTTTTTAAAGGCTTTAATGATTTCACCGAGACATTAGACTATGCTAGAGGAGTATTGGGTCCAAACTACTATATTTCTCCAGCTCTCAGACAAAATCCAAACAGAACCCCTCAGTACAATATACAAAAAGACATAGACAAGATGATTTTTTGTGATCACTGTTCTACTATGACTGAAGTAGTCAAGAGATTAAACCAGCAGAAAGAGACATTGGTTCAAGAAAAAATGAAACTCTTGGATCAAGTGAAGACATTAGAACAGATACTACAAGCGGTTAAGTTCGAATTGGTGCAATCTCAGAGTTCTCCATCTCAAACAAAAATGGATGAGACGGGTGTGCATTCCCCAATGAATGCAGTCAGACCCACTGTTTCGGGTAAGGATACAGCTAGTCCTGTTCAAACGGTTGCCGGTAAAGACTCATCAAATCCGTTGATGGCTGTCACTTTGCTAAAAAGTGAAGATGAGGGATGTTCAAGACGGAGACTACCAAAGACACTTACGCAAGGAGCAACTTCTACAAAGAAAAGCAAACTTGCAAAAAAGAAAAAGAATGAAAAAATAGAAAGTATAGTAAAAGAGACACTAGAAAAAAAATTCTAGACAAAGGAACAAGATAAACATATAATTAAAAATCCTAGTCCGGAATTATCTCCAAGTCAAGGAATGTCACCAATCCATAGTTCAGATTTCGAAGGAGATGATATTAATTTCCAAGATAGTGCATTTCAAGACTCTCAAGATCCAAATGATGTAGACTCAGGCATGAGTTTTGATTCTATTGCACTACATAATTTAGACACATAATTTTATATATATATATATATATATATATATATAGGTGTGTGTGTGTGTGTGTGTATGTGTATGAAATAATCAGATAGACGTAGTGGAGGAAATAGTTATGATGAGACAAAAGGCTGAAAGATTCGTTGGACAAAGCAACGGCTAGAAGACATTTGCAGAAAAAGAAGGCTTTATTAAAAGCAACTTTAATAAAGCAGCCACAATAAATTGACAGATCAGCTAACAGATGAGTAAATAAAGTTTCTTTTGAAAAAGTTCACGTGACGATGGGGCCCAAAGAGCACCCGGCTGAACTCAAGAGATTCTTTAGCATTTTGAAATCCGGAGTTAAAGTCCGCCAGACGCCTATAAATAGCAGCATTTGTGGAGAAGCAAAGACATCACCAAGAAGAGCATCAACCACCTCACTCTAGAAAATTTCCATATTCCTCTTCTCTTTCATCAAATACTCCAATCCCTTGCCCAGTCCAAAACCTGTGTAATATAAACCCCTATTGTAAATCAGTATTAAGTTTTAATAACTACCCCCTAGTGTGAAGTAGCTTGTTGGGGTTCCCCGAAAGGGAAACCTCTCTCCTTCTTCAAACTATGTAAGTTTATTTACTATGTTTTCTGTACTAATCTCCCTATTATGTAAATTATTTTGTGATTATTATGTTTAAGTAATTACTTCCTTATCATCATGAATCTGTTATTATTAGTATATGGTTATTTTCTTAACTTCTTAATAACCTCGATGGATTAACCTATAAATTCCTACATTTTAAAGAGGCCGTTTTAATGTCCAAATCATAAGGGACGATGTTGGCCGTGGTTACCGGGGTGTGGTTAAAGAAGACTGTTATTAAGAACAAAGGTTAAGAGAAAGATATGAACAGTATAACAAGATTCGTGGCTGGACAAAGTCCAGATTAAGATTAAAAAAAAAATGAAAAATTTGGGAGATAGACAGAAAACTAGAAATATAACTACACGATACGAAGAAATATCGGAGTGAGGAAGTACCGAGTAGGATTGTTAAAAATTTATTTGAAAACAACACTACTTTCTTGATTTATCCTTTGAACTTTTCTATTGAAAGAACTTATAAAACTTACTACCCCTCTAAGTTTGGTATATATATATATATATATATATATATCCCAATAAGCACTATAAGAAAAATAGAAATTAACGATGGTAACTTTTGTTGCTAAACATAAAAAATTCGTCACTAATTTTATCTAGTAGGATTAGCAACGAGAATCAAAACGTACTGTTAGCTACGAACTATTTAACGAAATATTTGTAGTTAATTTTTTTTTTTTGAGTATATTTTTATGTCATCCCAAGATAATCATCATGCCACCTAGATCTCCCTTTATTGTGTTTCTTTATTACATTCTTTGTAAGACACTTGTGCTAAGTGACCTTTTTTATCAAGGTTCGAACTTCGAATCATGAAATCATATTCCTTTTTAATTCTCTCTCTCTCTCTCTTTTTTTTTTGGTCATCTCTCTCCTGTCTCGCGCTTTTTTATTTTTTCCTGATTTAACAAAAGTGAATGAAGGATACGTTTACTCAAAGATATAGTGTTAAATTTGGGGATAATTTTAATAATATACAATTCAATAAAATATTACATTCACGTAGCCATATTTTAAATTTACATCCGCATAGCTAACTTTTTTATTGCAATAGTGTTTATACACACGATATACAACATTATACACTTACCGTAGACAATGTATAAATCTTATATAAAAGTGTATAATAATATATAAAAGGGTCATTTCGGAAAATGTTAGAAATATGGGCCATTTTAGATAAATATTTTCTCCAAAAAGACATAGAGTATTATTTTCCCTTAAATCTGTGTACATAATAGATTATTAGTTATACCTTTTGAAGTGTGTAAGCTTCTCATTTAAGAACTTAAACCGTATTTTTATTCATTTAATTATGTCTTAACATACTTTCTCAGGTGGGATTTCTTTTTTCATGAATAAAGCACGTGAGTTTTCTTGGATAATTAATGACGATGAGATTTGAATCGACGACCTCTTATACTCTAGCTAATAGCCTGTTGAAGTGTGTGACTATCCCATTTAAAAATTTAAAGTTTTAGAGAAAGTGTCTTCAACAACACCTAGACAAAAATTGAAAAGTTGACGAAAAAACATTAGTGAAATATCTCTTGATAAAAAAATAAAATAGTAAAGAAGGAAGGAGGAAATGTAAATTTAGTTCATGTAAAGCTGGTCGTCTTTCATATTGAGTTATTAAAGCGGCGGGTAGCATAAAGGCTGCTTAAGGCAAAACTAGTGAAACTTTACTTTAATTTAGAGTTTAGACCTCAAAAATCTTGAGCTCCAATAATTGTTACTAGTAGATTTTGTGGTTTACTTTTCTCATAAGAAAAACATTGAATTTTGTAGATAAAAAGAAATCAAAACATTGTGTTTTCTTTGTTTCTTTCCAGATGATTCATGGCTAGGAATAAGATATAGATTTTGAGAGTACCTTGGCACCAAATGATTAAATTAACCACAACTATAGTCAAATTTGAAGTCTTAGAAAGTGAGGCTATTACTTCCTGGCTAATTGGTGAATAACCAGTCAGTTAAATTGAGTTGGGTTAAAGGCGGCTAGGCGGGTCATTAACCCCTCATGGATTGATATGGCCTGGGTAAAGATGAGCTAATTGGGTCGATGCCCTTACAACCCAAATCTTACGTAATTTTAATTTCTTTATTTGTTTTCTTATAATTTATTTAATTATATTTAAAAAAAAATCCTGTAAAAGAGCTACTATATAAAGAAAACTACAAATATTTTGACAAAGTTTCTCATGGATCAATTTGACCTACACATCTAGTCCAAATTAGTCTAACTTTTAGATGGTGAATTGGGCGGTTTAAAATGGTCAAATTGAACGGATCATGTTTTTCATGAGCTGATCTTGCCCTCCTTTATAGTCAGGGGCGGAGCCAGCCCTTCGGGTGTGGGTTCGGCCGAACCCAGTAGCTTTTGTCCGAAACATATATTTGTATTAAAATTTTTGTCAAATATGTACAAATTATTAATTAAGAATCCAGTAACTTTAAAAAATTAGAACCCCGAACCCACAAGCTTCGAATCCTGGCTCCGCCTCTGTTTATAGCATATAGTTAGATATTAATGCAATGGGATAGGGATAGCAAGTTGTCCTGTTCTTTAGTTTATATATGATCATGTTATATGTGATTAATATGAGAGAGTCCGCATTGCAAAATAAATTAAGTTATATAATCTTTTTTAGTAGACTTACATATCGTCCTGTCAAAAAGAATTAGTCAATGGCTAATGCTCTTAAATCATGAGTATAATAATATACCGATAACCAACTATACATGCAAGTGTTTCAACTTGACATTTGACAATATGTATAATCCAATCTCGAAGCTACTTCTTATAGTGGGCAAGTGTTTCAACTTGGCAATATATATAATCCAATCTCGAAGGTACTTCTTATAGTGCGCTAAGTATGGATTATATTATTACTACTAATATATAAGCGGCTAAGGAGAGCAGCTTGATGTTCTGCCTAAAATGCATATATTTATTCATTATTTATTTCATATTTTAGTATTTTTAATCGTCTCTTGAGTATTAATTATAATGATTTGGGCTAGTATTATATTTTTAATATGTAAAAGTAAAGCGGTGCTGAGATAAAGAGATTTAGAGAAAAATTGAATAGAAAGTGGGAAAAGAAAGGAAAAGAGAAAAGAAGAGGGAGACAAGAATAGGGGAGATCATAATTACACAAAATAATTGTTTCATCATTACTCCAATCATTGGAGTAATGATGAGACCAAATTGAAATGGGAATTGAAGAAGCAGAAAAGAGGACGTAAACCCCTGGCAGCAAGTTGATCAACATGCGACGCAGCATTATCCCAACAAAAGACGTTCTCTGAATAATTTTCTGCCGCCCACTATTTTTTCCAGTCCAAGTTGGATTTGGTTTTTAAAAGTTCAGACCTTTTAGTATTCTATAAATATATATTTTACACAATTTTTACACATTTTACACAATTTGGGACCTAGAGAGAGCTTGGAGCCGTCGTGGAGGCCGTAGTTACAGGATTTTACATTCTCTTCTCTGTAACGTTTTATTCGGATGATTTGTTATTTTTCCTCCATGTCTATGCGGAGCTAAACATTATAGTTCTAGCCTTCTAGGGTTGTGGTGAAAGATATGATAGTTGGTCTGACGAAAATTTCTATCAATTAAATTTCCATATTTTTGAGTTGCTTATTTATTTTTATGCTTAATTGTTTAATTACTTGATCACTAATTAAACACCATCTATGGTGCGTGAGTTGGACTTGAAAGAGGAAATTCACGTACGTAATAAGAATAAATAGAGTTTGTTCGATTTAATCGTTTCGCTACTGAGGATAGAGATATACCATTTAGCCCTACTTAGTCAGTTACAGAGAAATAAATGCGTTCTTGTTACCTCTGGCGACAATAGAGATATAGGCATTATAGCAGCATCTACAGGCTTGTAAATAGTTCGAGAGAATATCATAAAGTTACAATTAACCCGTCAACTAGTAACCCAGAAAATAAGATAGATAGAATTGTCAGAAGATCAACTAGATTGTCGAAAGCCATGACCCTAGAACTTTCTCTCACCTGATAAACCTTACAGTCTTTGTCACAAGTTTCTCAGTCACAAAAACACCCATACTCAATTGTTTACTTTCAGTTTTAGTTTAGTAACAATAAATACTTTGATTGTCACCTTCTTGCTAGTTACAATGAAATTTGAATTACTTGAAAAGTATAAATCTAAGTCTTTGTGGGTACGATATCTGGACTTAAAAACCTTATATTATTTGTACGACCGCATATACTTGCGTGTGCGTTTGGGAGCAACATTAGGGTCGTCCGAGGGTTTGTTGGTAAATTCAGGTGGTTTTCACCTACTTAGGAGAGCTGTAACTTTATTTTAACGCCCGCTATTCCATTTTTCCCTCTGTTAACACGTTCTTACGTAGCTCTCAACGTCTGCTTCTGCTTCGCTTCGCCTTTAACTGCTTAGTTTATCTGCCTTCCTTCCCAGTTTATGTACATTATTCCCTCTATAGGTAAGTTTTTCCCCTGTTTTACCTTTTGTTTATTTGACTTTTTTTGTTATCACTGTTATTTAGGTTTAACCTTGTGTTAATTTTTAATTTAAAGATGTTTGCAATTTTCCATGATAGATTTAGCTTCCTTTTCTCTAAATTTGTTGGCTAATTGGTGATGTATTATTACGCTTCTGTTTTGTGTTTTCCCTTTTGCTCTTTTAATCGTTTGATCTTATATTTCAGTTGTTTCAACTCTCTCAAGGTGAGTAATAATGGAATTTGAGTTTGTTATTTTAGATACTACATTCGGACTTGCATTAGATGTGTTTGCGAAATTGTCCAAAAGAAACTGCGATGGTGTAGTATTCTGCTAAACTGCAAAAGGAGATTACAAATTTCTTCTCTGGTTTCGTTTCGAGTGAGATATAGTATGCTGCTAAACTGAAAAAGGGGATTGCCAATTTCTTCTCAGCTTTTGTTTTTTCAAGTTGCACACATAATTTTACTTGTTTTTCCTTTTTTTTTTTTTTTTTCTGTGACATGGTAATTGATTTTGTTGTTTTTTTAGCATCTAACACAAACATGAGATTAGAGGTAAAATTTTGTTAATTAATCTGAAACCAGATGTGCAACACATTGATGCTCCCATGATTGCCGATAATAGTTAACTTTTTTTATCTTTCCATAGAGATAATAGTTAAGTCACTATCAAAACATAACCAAAAGAAAGAAAGATACCATCCATAGTCTTTTGATGTCTCCAACTTTTAGAACCCCATTCTTTTCAAGTTAACGATACTTTTCTTTTTAGTTACTGTCAAAATAATGTTTACTTCGAAGCAGGGTGGATAGTCATATTACTTGATTTAGCTACTATATCTGTATTGTTTGTGCTAAATACTTGGTTTAGAAAGGTATTGCATGACTTTCCCTGTTATGCTATTCATGGAATGGGAAAGACGCACTACTGATGTGCCGTGAAATTATGGTACATCTAATGCTTTTTGACTCCAAGTTTTACTTGTTTTCGAGTAAGTTTGTGTTAGTTTGATGTGTTTTGTGTATGTGCAGGTATTTAGAAGTGGAATTGCAAAAACAGTTGAAAACAAGGAATTTTGAAGACAAGGCACTGCTTTGCACTTGTACGGACCGATAACATGCTCGACGGTCCGTCAAGTAGGTCGTCGAAGTGCACTGAGTGAAAGATAAGAGACTCTGCTATATTTATGTAAAAAGACGGAAAGGTCGACAGACCATCAACATGATCGACGATCCATCGATGTACATGGACGGTGGAGTTTCTGCAAAGTGAAAATTGTCATCAGACCGTCGAAGTGCATCGTCGACATTTGACGGCCCGTCAATGTGCAAAGACGGTCCATCAAGTTGCAAGCCGACCTGGAACTGGATTGGAATTAATTATTCCGAGTTTAACTTGTATAAATACCTATTTAGGTTTTATTTTTTAGACATCTAGAGTTTTAGACTTGTAGTAATTACTTTTAGGTTCTTAGTACTTTTGAAGATTTTCCAGACAATTACATTCATTACTTTCAGTTTTATTCGTAAGTTCAATAACAATTTCAATTATCCAATCTTTAATCTTTTATTGTTTTCTCGTTGCCATGAGTAGCAAACCACCTTTACTAAGGTTGTGAACCCAAGGATGGGTGTTTCGTGATTGGGGATTGTGATTGATATATGCAAAATGGATTGTTAGGGATTATTTGTTCTTCGTTTTCATCATATAGTTAGTGGTTGCAAACATTAGCTAATGCCATAAACTTTGGTTTATTTGGGAAAATAACTAGGGTTCGGTAAGAACAAATAACAAGAACTCAATGCTTTAAACCTTGTTTAATAAATTCACTTAGGAATAAGAGGAATTTACTTGGCATAATCAACCGTTCTTCATGCATACTTTCTTATCTTTGGGAAAAGCATAGAAAGAAATAATCTTTTCTTATTGGGAAATAATCTAGATTCATATAGAGGTTAAGTGCATTCATACAACGATCCATTATAAGTATATTAAGATCAAGATCCATGATCATACACTTTATCTAACGGGGACACGACCTTCATTCTTTTTACCCATTTATTTACAACTTTAAATTACTAGTCACTTTAAATTAGTCCATAAACCAAAACTCTTATAAAATCCTTTTTTCTGGAATACACCAGGAACGCAAGATTAGTATAATACTTATTTAGTAAACTTTTTACACCATATTCTCTGTGAGATTCGACCCCAACCTTGTTGGTTACTATATTGACATCGTCCGCTTTACGCTATTAAAAGGTGTAATTTGAGCGTATCAAATTTTGCCGCCATTGCCGGGGAATACGGTTTTGAAATTACTAAATAGTGTTTACTCTTCTTAAAGTCTTTGTCCTATTCCAACACACCTTGTTTGCTACCTTGTAAACCAGGTGATCATGGCCAACAACGAACTTCCAGTCGACAACGTTTTTGCTGATGAGTTAGAAGAGGAGGAAGACTTTGCATCTGTAATAATTTATCCTAGGGTGACTGCTACTACAATTAAGTTTGACCGATCCCTCTATCATATGCTCAAACAAGAGGGATACTTTCGGAATGCAGTCGATAATGATCCTCACCTGCATATAATAAACTTTCTGGAGGTATCCACTCATCATATCCAAAGGGGTGTGACTCAAGAAGTTGTTCGGTTGAAACTATTCAAATATTCTTTAGCTGGAAAAGCGAGAAAATGGTTCACAAAGCTGACCCGAAACTCTATTGCTACATGGGAAGAGATGGCCAAGGTGTTTCTCAGGAAGTGGTATCTCCCGAGTAAAAGAGCTGAGATTCGTGACCAAATTTACGAGTTGAAACAACGTCATGGGGAGCAGCTTTTTGAAGCTTGGGAGAGGTACAAAGAATATTTGGATAGGAGTCTGAACCATGGTTTCCCAGATCATATTCTAAAGGAGAAGTTCTACAGAGGGTTGGATCCTATGACCCAAGCAATAGCTAATAATGTTGCTAGCAGCTGTTTCATGAATAAGTCCTATGCTAATATTACTGATATACTTGATCGATTGACTACACACAGTCAAGCATGGCATTCGAGTAATTTCGATGGGTTATCTCTTGGGACACCATTAATCCAAAATATTGTGAAGGATAGCCAGGAGATGCAGCAGATATTGGCACAGCTAGCCACTAATATCCTTTACTGAGGAAGAGATTGGATGATAGAGAGGCAAAGAAGGTGAACATTTGTGAAGATATCTCAAGCATGTCGCTTGGAATGTACCAATGCCAAGAGGGTCCATATCAAGAGGGTCCCCCTGCGCCAGTTGAGAAACGTTTGTGAAGATATCTCAGGCATGCCGCTTGGAATGTACCAATGCCAAGAGGGTCCATATCAAGAGGGTCCCCATCCGCCAGTTGAAAATGTTCAATATGCAGACTACATCAGGAAAGGGAAAATTCCTGGACCAAATCAAAGATACTGGAGACCTCAACAAGGGCAGGGTGCATACAATAACAACCAAGGGAACTACACAACAACCAGGGGAACTACAATAACAACTATGGTGGATCGAACCAAGGTAGATACAACAACAACATGGTAACTTCGAAAACAAAAGTTCCAACCCTTACATTTCACCAAAAAGGCAGTCTAATGATCAAGGTAGTTCGAGGTTGGAGTCAATGCTTGAAAAAGTGTTGGCAAGTCAGACAAATACTGAAAAGACATTATCTGGGCTATCAGAGACAGTGGTTTCTCACTCAGCGGCTATTCAAAACCTTGAACAGCAGATGCGTGACCTTTCCAGAGAGCAGCATCCTGCTAGAATGAGAGGACTTCCTAGTGAGACTATTCCAAACCCGAAGAATGGTGGTTATATGAAGCGTACTTTTACTATTAGCACGAGAAGTGGTAAAATACTTCAAGGTGTTGACAAGAAGGCGGTTGATCTAGATTCGATTATTGAGGAAGAAGAGGTGCATTCTGATGTGCCTATATTTGATGATGAGGTCCATGTTAAACAGAAAGTTGTTGATATTCCAGATGTTGCTGCTGATACTAGGAAATAGACGATAAAAGGGGCTCTTCGCCCTTTGACTCAGATGTACAAAGCAAAACCTCCCTTTCCTCAGAGGTTGGCAAAGAAGAATAATGATGCTAAGTGTCAACAGTTCTATGATCAGTTGAAGCAGTTAATGGCGAATTTTCCATTCTTAGATGTTGTGAAAGAGATGCTCGAATTTGCTATGTTTGCGAAAGACCTTGTTACTAAGAAGAGGTCGGTTCAACATGAGACAGTGAATCTAACTCATCGCGTGAGTTCGGTTAGTGCTTCCACCACGGTTCTGAAGAAGGGAGATCCAGGGGCGTTTACCATTCCGTGTAATATTGGGCTTCATGCATTCGCTCATGCTCTGTGTGATAATGGGGCGAGTATCAATCTAATGCCTCTTGCTATTTTCAAGCAATCTAGATTGGGAATGCCTAAACCGACTTCTATGCGATTATAAATGGCGGATAGATCCATTAAGAAGCTAGTTGGGGTTATAGATGATGTGTTGGTACAAGTGGGTAAGTTCATGTTACCTGTTGATTTCGTTATTCTAGATTGTGCTGTTGATAAAGATATTCCCATCATCTTGGGAAGACCCTTCCTTGCTACG
The DNA here is from genome assembly GCF_019175385.1 of Lycium barbarum. Taxonomy (NCBI): domain Eukaryota; kingdom Viridiplantae; phylum Streptophyta; class Magnoliopsida; order Solanales; family Solanaceae; genus Lycium; species Lycium barbarum. Next base: position 140,073,177 of record NC_083340.1, on the reverse strand, counting down.
GGCAGAGCGCTTATGGACTCTGAAAAGAATGAAATCAAGTTCAGAGTGAATGATAAAGAAGTGGCTTTCCAAGCAAGTAAGGGGATGAAGTTACCAAGTGCTTATGAGAATATCTCGATTATTGATTCGTTTGATGGGATTGATGATGCTGCCGAACATAAAATGGAAGAAGAAAGTTTAGGAGAAGCTCTTGCTGCTATCCTAGTAAACGTTGATAGTGATGATATGGAGGGCTATGTGAAAACGGTGAATGCACTTGAGGGTTTGACTTCTTATACTTACCACCCAAGAAAGCTTGATCTTGATTTTGCAAATAGAACCACTCCACCAGCTAAGCCTTCTATTGTTAAGCCACTAAAGCTTGAGCTTAAGCAGCTCCCACCACACTTATGGTATGAGTTCCTTGGTCCGAACAAGACATTGCCAGTGATTGTTTCAGCATTACTGACTGAGGAACAGTTTGAGCGATTATTGGAGATTCTACGCGAGTATAGACGTGCTATTGGTTAGACAATAGCAGACATTCGGGGTATTTCTTCTGGTATTTGTGAGCATAAAATTCAGCTAGAGGAGGACAACAAGCCGAGTGTTGAACATCAGCGAAGAGTGAACCAAAACATGCAAGAGGTAGTGAAAAAGGAGATCATAAAGTGGTTAGATGCTAGGGTAGTGTATCCGATTGCAGACAGCAAGTGAGTGAGTCATGTTCAATGTGTTCCAAATAAATGAGGTATCACGATGGTGCCTAATGCAAAGAATGAGCTAATTCCCATTCGTACAGTTACTGGATTGCGTGTTTGCATGGACTATAGGAAGCTGAATTCAGCTACTTGTAAAGACCATTTTCCCATGTTGTTCATTGATCAGATGCTTGATAGGCTGGCTAGGAGGTCTTACTATTGCTTCTTTGATGGGTACTCTAGCTACAATCAAATCAACATTGCCTTAGAAGATCATTTGTCCTTATAGGACGTTTGCGTTTAGCCGAATGCCCTTTGGGTTGTGTAATGCACCAGCAACTTTTCAGAGGTGCATGGTGTTGATATTTTTTGACATGGTAGAAGACATTTTGGAGGTGTTCATGGATGATTTCTCTATTGTGAGCGATTCGTTTGATGATTGCCTTGACCATCTGGGTCAAGTGCTGAAAAGGTGTGAAGAGATAAATCTTGTGCTAAATTAGGAGAAGTGCCACTTTATGGTGAAGGAAGGGATTGTCCTCGGTCACAAAATCTCTTAAAAGGGAATTGAGGTCGATCAAGCGAAGATAGATGTGATTGCAAAACTTCCTCCACCCATCTCAATCAAAGGTGTCCGGAGTTTCTTGGGACATGCTGGGTTCTACAGGCGCTTCATCAAAGATTTCTCCAAGATTGCTAACCCGATGTGCAATTTCCTTGAAAAAGAGGCTAAGTGTGTGTTTGATGATAAGTGCGGAAAGGCATTTGATCAATTGAATGAGCATCTCACTTAGGCTTCTGTTATTGTTACTCCTGATTGGTCCCTGCCTTTTGAGTTGATGTGTGATGTTAGTGGTTTCACGATAGGTGTTGTGCTTGGTCAGAGGCACAATAAAAGTATACACCCAATCTACTATGCTAGTAGGACTCTTAATGCGGCACAGATGAACTACACGGTGATTGAGCAAGAGTTGCTTACTATAGTGTATGCCTTTGAAAAGTTTCGATCCTATCTGTTGGGGGTCCAAGGTTGTGGTGTACACTGATCATGTTGCATTAAGGTATCTTATGGCAAAGAAGAAAGCTAAGCCGCGACTAATTCATTGGGTCTTTTTTTTGCAAGAGTTCAATTTCGAAGTGAAAGATCGAAAAAGGTCCGAAAATTAGGTTGCTGACCGTCTCTCTAGGCTTGAGGAAACTGGGGTATCAGTAGAAGAACTTGATATTGATTATGTTTTTCCAGATGAGCAATTTTTGGCGATGACTATACAAGTGGCACCTTGGTATGATGATTTGGCTAATTACTTGGTGACTGGTATCATTCCTGACAAGATCAAATCTTACCAAAAAAAGAAGTTCTTGCGAGATTCTCGTCAGTACTATTGGGATGAACCATACCTATTCAGAACTTGCGCTGATAACATTATTTGACGTTGTGTTCCAGAGAGTAAGGTGTTGGAGATTCTGAAAGCTTGCCACGACTCTCCTGTTGGGGGACATCATAGTGGTACGAGGAATGCTGCGAAGGTTCTCGAATGTGATTACTATTGGCTTACTCTCTCTCATGATGCTAATTTGATGGTGCGATCGTGTGATCAATGCCAATAGCAAGGGAATATTGGTAGGAGGCAAGAGATGCCTATGAACTTTGTGATGGAAGTTGAGGTGTTTAATGTCTGGGGGATTAATTTTATGGGGCCCTTTGTGAGCTCTTGTGGCATGAAATACATCTTGGGTGGATGTTGACTATGTTTCTAAATGGGTAGAAGCAGTGGTTTTACCTACTAACGAAGCCAAAAGTGTCATGGGATTATTGAAAAAGAACATATTTACTCGATTTGGTACTCCAAGGGTGATAATCAGTGATGGTGGTTCTCACTTTTAGAGTAGAGCCTCTGCGAGATTAATGGAGAAGTATGGAGTCAAGCATAGGGTGGCAGCCCCGTATCATCCTCAGACAAGCGGGCAAGTTGAAGTCTCTAATCGGGAGATTAAGAGTATTTTGGCTAAAACGGTGAATGTAAACAGAACTGATTGGGCCTGCAAGCTCGATGATGCTCTATGGGCTTATCGGACTGCTTTCAAGACTCCGATTGGGACTTCGCCTTTCAAGCTAGTTTTTGGTAAAGCATGTCACCTGCCAGTTGAACTTGAACATAAGGCCATGTGGGCCTTGAAGAAATTAAACATGAATTGGGAAGAAGCGACCAAACTTAGGTTGTTTCAACTCAATAAGATGGATGAGTTCCGCTACCAGGCCTATGAAAGTGCAGCATTATACAAAGAGAGGATAAAGCAGTGTCATGACAAGAAAATCCTGAAGCGGGAATTTTACAAGGGTGATCTTGTCCTGCTGTTTAACTCTAGATTGAAGCTACCGGGCAAATTAAAATCAAGGTGGTCCGGTCCTTTTGAAGTGGTGAGTGTCTCACCCCATGGAGCAATTGAATTAAAGTCTGAAGATGGAACTCGGACATTTAAGGTGAACGGGCAGAGGGTGAAGCACTACCATGGTTGCATTGAGAGGGTGTCACGCCCCGAACCTGGGCCTGGACGTAACACGGCACCCGGTGCCTGACTGCATGTGACCGAGCGAACCAACTAGCTCACTGAATCAACATGTGATATCAAAACATAACTGAATGTGGAAACAATTAAACACATGCTGATATACTAAAGGTCTGACTGGAATCATAATGCGGAAATACTTAGACAATCTGAAATATATCTGAAAGTAGCCAACATGGCTAAACCAAAACAACTGAACGACTGAGTATAACTGTCTACAAGGCTAACATAACAAATATCTGACTGTCTAAACTGTGTCTATGAAGCCTCTAAGAGTACTGAATAATATAACTGTCTATAAACTGAATTAACTAGATAGCTGACAACGCCCCGAAGGAATTTGGGGCTCACCAGTAGCTGATACGTGCACTCCTAAATAGCTGAGTCGTCAACCTGTATATCGTTGCCTGCATCACGAGATGCAGGCCCCCAAGCAATAAAAGGGACATCAGCACATTTGAATTGTACTGGTATGTAAAGCAACTGAAGCAATAAAATACTGAAACTGAAACTGAAACTGATAACTGTAACTGTAATAGCAAGGAAGTAAATATATGAATGCTCCCTGCTCTGTATCTGAATCATCTGTATTATCTGTGTTTGTATATGTGGGGCCTCGGCCCAATAATAAATGCACGCTATGGCCTCGGCCTAGTAGTGCGTCAGTCAATGGCCTCAGCCATGTATACGTATACACAAGACTGTGTTGTGCCCTCGGGCAAAATCACATATGTATAATTATGGTTAATTAATAAGGACTGAGACCATAACAACAATGAACAATTCTAAACTGAAATAGACATGTTGGACTGAATTGAAAACACCGACTGTTTCTGAGCATACTGAATTTCTATACTGAGACTCATGTGGTAACAATACATAAGTCTATAAAGATTACGTGCTGAGTTCATGATATTCAAATTGATAACCATGAACGAATTCTGTAACTGCAAACCTAGAAGATAACAGTTCTACAACATATCATAAAACTAGGGCTAAACTCTACTTTGAGTCGAATTACTGACAAGTATGAAGAATGAGGCGTAGGGAGAATCATGAACATTCCCTAACGTAGATAGTTAGCCTCACATACCTTAATTCTAGCCTTTGAGCGTAATACAATGTTCGTCAACCCTTTCAACTTTGATCTATATCAATACAAGTCAAAGGGATTCTATATTAGCAATAATATTCATGCTTTGGTCATCTAAACATTTTATCAAACACTTAATGGGCTTGAAGCTCCACAGTCTCCATTAATGGTGATTTCTTCACCCAATTCCCATTCTATTACTTCTAGGTGATTCTACAATCTTAATTAGATGTAATTAACATCATTCTTCATCACCCATATGAATACAACAATCCCAAGTCAACAATCCAAAAACCCTAGCATAGTTCATATAATTCTCTTTATCAAACCCATTTACTATTCTCCCAAGAATTTATCAACACTTTAATCATCATGAAACATCATAAAACTTACCTTAGTTATTGTAGGAATAATCCTTGAGTTGAAATACTTCACTTGAACAAAACCCTAATTCCACTTTCCATGGAATTTCTTGACTTGAATGGAGTTGATGTGTTTCTCACACTTAGTTTTGTGGATTGATGAAGTGGATCTTTAGTTTCACTTGGATTCTTGAATATGATGTGTTTGGATGGCTCTAGAGAACCCTTGAGTCGTGGAGGAGAAATAGGAATGAAAAAAATGAGCTTGGGTCTCTTATTAACATCTTAAAATCTGATCCGTCGGGCAATTCTACGCCCATTTTTACGTCCCGTACAATTTGTACGGACCGTATATCATTCCGTATAATCATTCCAGTGATTTGGACATTCTGGACCAATTATACGGCTGGAATATACGGCCCGTATAATTTTTACGGTCCGTATGTTCCACCGTATAATTTTTACGGTTCGTATGTTTCCACCGTAACTGACAGAACACTGTTTAGTAAAATGGGCATAACGTTATGCACAGATGTCCGTTTGAGGCCCATAATATACCGTTGGAAAGCTATTGCAAAGGGCTACAACTGTCATCAAGGAAGTTTGCCCAAATTCCAAATTAATAATGGGGTTATGGTCATTGGAAGTAAGACCTTCTATAAACTCACTTGTAAACATGCCCCGTAGAGTGGTTTTCAACTTTGCTTTGCCCAAAGACTCTTCTCATGACTTAATTGGTTTTCAACACACTTCCTATAAACCTCATTTTGGTTCCATTATATTATCATCTTATGAGTCAAACTTCGCCCGAAGCTACGAGGTGTTACAATATCTCCCTCTTGGGATCATTCGTCCTCGAATGATAAATATTCGGGATTCTACAAAAATTTTGCCAGAGTTTCCCCTATAATAAGGCACTACCAACCTGTCACAACAACCCATAATATCATTGCCTCATAGGGCTACATCACAATAGCATTATAAATTGGCCACACACGACCAATAGCATGAAAAGAAAGCTTACATACCTCAAAATCTTGGTGCTTCATCATAATTCTCTTCTGCAGGCTGAAACAAGTACGGGTACCTGGATTTCATATCCTCCTCGGCTTCCCATGTAGCTTCCTCAACTTTCTGACTCCTCCACAGGGCTTTCACTGAGGCTACTTCCTTAGTTCTCAACTTGCGAACTTGACGATCAAGAATGGCTACAAGGATCTCCTCATAGGTGAGTCCATCCTTAACTGTTATAGTATTAGCAGGAATAACCAACGATGGGTCTCCTACCCACTTCCTCAACATGGATACATGAAACACTGGGTGAACAGCATCCAAATCTTGTGGCAACTCAAGTTCATAAGCTACTAGACCAACCTTTCGTAGAATTCTGTAAGGTCCAATATATGGCGGGACTATGTTTCCCCTTCTTACCAAATCTCATGCCACTCTTCATAGGTGAGAGCTTAAGAAATACCCAATCATTAACTTCAAACTCTAAATCTCTTTGTCTCACATTTGTGTAAAACTTCTGGCAATTCTGAGCCATTTCCAATCGCTTCTAAATCAACTTGACTTTCTCTATAGCTTGATAGAACAAATCTGGTCCTAACAACTCTGCTTCCCCAACTTTAAACTAATCAATCGGTGATCTACACCTTCGCTCAAAAAGGTTTCAAACGGTGCTATCCCAATTACCTTGAAATTAAGGACACAAGCTTACTTAACTGAACGAATACAAGATTGCTAAACTGCTGAGATACTAAACTGAATGTCTATTGAACTGACTGAAGACTGGGCTGACTAAATACTGAGCTAACTGAATACTGGATTAACTGAGTATCGGACTAGCATGAATACGTGAGTACTGGACTGATATCTGAGTACTAAGCTGACATAAATATCTGAGTATTGAACTAACATGAATATTATAACATGAGATCTGAATAGCGTATCTGTCTGACCATTTGTCTGAGGATGAAAAGTTGTACTAAGGTTCACCTTGGCACCCAATCCTTTCTGAAAGGATTTTCAGAAGTTCGCTGTGAACTGAGCACCATAGTCTGAAATAATGGACACTAGGGTCCCATACAATCTGGCAATTTCACTAACATATGACTTGGTATAATCTTCTTGTTCAATCTGTGGTCTTAACTGCCAAGAAGTGCGCTGACTTCATAAGTCTGTCCACAATCACCCAAATTACATCATGCCTCCTATCTAAACGAGGTAGACCTAGAATAGTGAGCTTCTGACATAATTAGCTCTCTGAGTCCATCTACTTCTAGAACGCATAATCTGCCTCCGTATCTCAAGGTACCATTATCTCCCCCCTTGTTCAAAAGCTAAGGCTTTATGTTCGTGAATCCCCTCTTTTATCTGCAGCAAGTAGGAATCACCAAACTACTTCTCTCTAACTTCGATGACTAAGGAGGAATAAGCTATGTTCTGGGCAACAACTCCACCTACTTCGGAGTCCGAAAGTCGAATTCCTAGCTTAGATAAGCGGTGAACTTCTTTCACCTTAGTTCTCTTGTCTGCCTAAATCATGAGTTGTACTTCCTATACTTGATTTTTTTTTTCTGAGATACTTCCTAAAATACTCATAGTACTGTTGTGCGCTAAGTCTATGACTAGCACCCTAAAGATTAGAGTCTCATGTAATGGCACTGCCCTTGTGACACGTAACTGGGCATGATCGTATAGCTTTTACTTAATCGCCTAATCGATAGTAATTGAACTTGACACGATTCGTTCGATGATCATTCTACTCATTTCGGGTTTCCTCTAAGTTGAGGCATATTCCTTATGGAGACTATCTCATTATGCCAACCGAACTGAACTAAGGTTCTTCATATCTCATACTAACCCTTCGGGTCTTCAATTATCTCACTGGACTTATTGGCGATTTATGCATCTCCCCCTTAGATCCAGGCTAACATCTTATACTTACCAATTCTTCTCTTTTGATGGGATCCAATTAACATTCCTTATCTTCTGTAATTCCTTTGTACTCTACAACACTGATGACTTTTTTTTTTTGACTCACATCTGAGCAATTTCTCATGGGAAAAAACTAAATTTACTTACATGAACGGGTTGCTACTGTATTCATAACTGTCATACTCCATCTTAACGACTTAACTCTACTCACACTGTAAATCTTCGGACAACCCGTTTTGACAACTCTTAAAGGCTATTCTTCTGTAGTTTGTTGTCTTACGGCTTAGCTGATTTGTTCTTCCACCAATCATTCTACTCCGAACATAACTTAAGCCCTTGGTTTCTAACACATATTCGGATGTATCCGAACTGTCACCCACTTAAGATGTTCATCTAACTAAGGAAATCAAATCATACTTCTACTAGTTTTGCTGAAATTGCTAATGCATTGTACCTACTCAAAACTTACTTACTATTTTTCTGTTAATCACCTGCTAGCTTCATATTTTCTTCTTTTGCTCTGAATAACCTAAGTTATTTCTAACTCTCCCTCATCATCTGACGCTATTCTATGGTTATATACTATCTTTTCTGAACTATGGATCACACTTAACAATCTGTCATCTATATTATACGAAAGATTAGAACAACTAAACCCAAACTTTCTATACACTTCAAAATCGTATTAGGCTATACACATTTGGGATAAACACTTAATCACATAGCTTAAATGAGAACTGTCACATCTTCTTATCTCATAATAATAATTACTTCTTATAGTAATTTACAGCCATCGTACTCTCTAACTCTGATCTGACTAACTTAAACAAACTAAAATCATTCCCGAAAATTTAATATCGTCTGCTCATGGTTACTATTTCATACATACCTCTTTTCTTAACAGGCATAGTTCGTACAAATATTTCATCTGTGGAGATAACTGGGGATGCTCTTTATCCTGACGACCTGCTGAAGCTTCCAAGCAGTCTTCACTGAGAATTGAAATATCAGGTTTAGCTGTATTACAACCTGGCTGAGCTTGAGAACTAAGAGGAGCCACCGAAACATATATTAAGGCCCCAAACGATACACCCCTTGGTGTCTCCTATAGCACTTGTTGCACATAAGATTTGAAAACTTCTGTGGCTCACACTGGTATGTCACTGAGAGGCGTGCTCTTAAAATCTGCTTATAGTTGAACTGACCCTTTTGATCATATCTAGACCTCGAGACTAGTGCAGTAGCTGTAGATGGAGCGGGTCCTGATGAGAAACTGTAGAATACTGTCTGCCTCCACCTTCCTGAGATCCTCCATGATTTACGTTTCCTACAGACTTAGCTCATTTTCTAATTTCTCTGATATCCTCTCCCCGTTGTATCCCATTCTCCTTTCTCAAGAACATCATTATCATTCAACATACCATTCATTCTACTACACCCCTTCTCGGGAAACTTACATTGTATTCCACTTTCAATAGCACTTGAAGTCTCATTCCTTACCAGTAAGTACTGCACAATTGTACCCCCTATGGGTAAACATCCTTACTTGGACGTTGAATTATCTGTTCGTCGCCTGTGCATTCGAAATGTACGTAATTTGATTGGAAGAGAAGGTTACTTATTGCTCTAAGACATGGCACGATCTAGAGTAGAAAGAAATGAGACAATCCTGAATGTCTTGGTAGTCAACTGTTTATATGTATGGGGCCCTCACACATATAAAAGAGACCCCTCTGGACACGGCTTCATAGACTTCCTAAGACACATGAACCTAGGCTCTGATACCAAGCTTTGTCACGCCCCGAACCTGGGCCTGGACGTAACACGGCACCCGGTGCCTGACTGCATGTGACCGAGCGAACCAACTGGCTGACTGAATCAACATGTGATATCAAAACATAACTGAATGTGGAAACAATTAAACACATGCTGATATACTAAAGGTCTGACTGAAATCATAATGCGGAAATACTTAGACAATCTGAAATATATCTGAAAGTAGCCAGCATGGCTAAACCAAAACAACTGAACGACTGAGTATAACTGTCTACAAGGCTAACATAACAAATATCTGACTGTCTAAACTGTGTCTATGAAGCCTCTAAGAGTACTGAATAATATAACTGTCTATAAACTGAATTAACTAGATAGCTGACAACGCCCCGAAGGAATTTGGGGCTCACCAGTAGCTGATACGTGCACTCCTAAATAGCTGAGTCGTCAACCTGTATATCGTTGCCTGCATCACGAGATGCAGGCCCCCAAGCAATAAAAGGGACATCAGCACATTTGAATTGTACTGGTATGTAAAGCAACTGAAGCAATAAAATACTGAAACTGAAACTGAAACTGATAACTGTAACTGTAATAGCAAGGAAGTAAATATATGAATGCTCCCTGCTCTGTATCTGAATCATCTGTATTATCTGTGTTTGTATATGTGGGGCCTCGGCCCAATAATAAATGCACGCTATGGCTTCGGCCTAGTAGTGCGTCAGTCAATGGCCTCGGCCATGTATACGTATACACAAGACTGTGTTGTGCCCTCGGGCAAAATCACATATGTATAATTATGGTTAATTAATAAGGACTGAGACCATAACAACAATGAACAATTCTAAACTGAAATAGACATGTTGGACTGAATTGAAAACACCGACTGTTTCTGAGCATACTGAATTTCTATACTGAGACTCATGTGGTAACAATACATAAGTCTATAAAGATTACGTGCTGAGTTCATGATATTCAAATTGATAACCATGAACGAATTCTGTAACTACAAACCTAGAAGATAACAGTTCTACAACATATCATAAAACTAGGGCTAAACTCTACTTTGAGTCGAATTACTGACAAGTATGAAGAATGAGGCGTAGGGAGAATCATGAACATTCCCTAACGTAGATAGTTAGCCTCACATACCTTAATTCCAGCCTTTGAGCGTAATACAATGTTCGTCAACCCTTTCAACTTTGATCTATATCAATACAAGTTAAAGGGATTCTATATTAGCAATAATATTCATGCTTTGGTCATCTAAGCATTTTATCAAACACTTAATGGGCTTGAAGCTCCACAGTCTCCATTAATGGTGATTTCTTCACCCAATTCCCATTCTATTACTTCTAGGTGATTCTACAATCTTAATTAGATGTAATTAACATCATTCTTCATCACCCATATGAATACAACAATCCCAAGTCAACAATCCAAAAACCCTAGCATAGTTCATATAATTCTCTTTATCAAACCCATTTACTATTCTCCCAAGAATTTATCAACACTTTAATCATCATGAAACATCATAAAACTTACCTTAGTTATTGTAGGAATAAGCCTTGAGTTGAAATACTTCACTTGAACAAAACCCTAATTCCACCTTCCATGGAATTTCTTGACTTGAATGGAGTTGATGTGTTTCTCACACTTAGTTTTGTGGATTGATGAAATGGATCTTTAGTTTCACTTGGATTCTTGAATATGATGTGTTTGGATGGCTCTAGAGAACCCTTGAGTCGTGGAGGAGAAATAGGAATGAAAAAAATGAGCTTGGGTCTCTTATTAACATCTTAAAATCTGATCCGTCGGGCAATTCTACGCCCATTTCTACGTCCCGTACAATTTGTACGGACCGTATATCATTCCGTATAATCATTCCAGTGATTTGGACATTCTGGACCAATTATACGGCTGGAATATACGGCCCGTATAATTTTTACGGTCCGTATGTTCCACCGTATAATTTTTACGGTTCGTATGTTTCCACCGTAACTGACAGAACACTGTTTAGTAAAATGGGCATAACGTTATGCACAGATGTCCGTTTGAGGCCCATAATATACCGTTGGAAAGCTATTTCAAAGGGATACAACTTTCATCAAGGAAGTTTTCCCAAATTCCAAATTAATAATGGGGTTATGGTCATTGGAAGTAAGACCTTCTATAAACTCACTTGTAAACATGCCCCGTAGAGTGGTTTTCAACTTTGCTTTGCCCAAAGACTCTTCTCATAACTTAATTGGTTTTCAAAACACTTCCTATAAACCTCATTTTGGTTCCATTATATTATCATCTTATGAGTCAAACATTCGCCCGAAGCTACGAGGTGTTACAAAGCGCTTCTTAGGAGGCAACCCAAGTTTAGATTTCTGTAAAAAAAAATGTTTTATTTCTTCTTCAATAGTATATCTGGATTGTTTGATGGGTGTTGCGTTTGCAAGAACTGAACTCAGGTACTCGGTGCAAATTGAACCGTCAATAGTGTTGACGAACCATCGATGTGCATGTACGGTATGCAGAGGCCCAGTTCAGAGAGTTTGCAAGTTTAACTCTCTGAACACGCAATTCGTCGAACCGTCGAATTTCGACGGTATCGTTGATTTACAATGAAGGACCGTCGAATTGCCCAGGTAAGTACTGCTTAAAAAGAAAAGGTTTAAATAAAAACAAAACGCCTGGCAGGGATTTAAATCCCTCAATACCCGCGTCTTTCCCACTTCTTCACTTCCCCACTTCTCCACCTATTCAACTCCCTGTATAACTCCATTACCCACTTCCCCACTTCCATTAAAACTCCTCAAATTCCTAAACCACTCTATAAAACCCTCCATCTCATCACCATCTCACCACCACAGAAAACCAAAACTCCTCTGCCCTACTCCCATAAATTTTCATAGGAACTTGTGTTGATCAGGTAATTAGGGAAAAATTCGACCCTTTCTTAGTGTTTGTTGAGGAAATCAGTGTGAAATTCAATTATTAGCACACATAGGGTTCCTAAATTATTGTATATATATAATGGGAACTAGGTGTGTGCTTCTATCACGATTAATTGAGTAAGAGGTGTATTAACTGGGTGAGGGTTGTAATATATGTGATGTTGAATGCAAAGGGTAGAAATCATGACCTAGGGTTTGTATTTATTTGATGAGATTCTTGCTTAAAAGTGAAATATTGTGAAATTGTTGGTTAGGGGTGTTGACACCCAATTTTGTCCCGCCTCTCCTCCGAAATACCTATTTACGCTTCTAATATTTTTGGCAAATTAAAAACATATATTTATATTTTTTATTTTTTACTATAATTATTAGCCTCTTATCAATACCGGCGTTTCATTATTCTATTACAGTTACTAGCTATTATTATTATTATTATTATTATTATTATTATTATTATTATTATTATTATTATTATTATTATTATTATTATTAGTAGTAGTAGTAGTAGTAGTAGTAGTTAAAATACGAGCCCAATTCACCCCCAATATTTTCGGATTAACCCAAAAATAATTTTCATAGAGCACTACCCATTTTAATTTACCCCAACCCAATTTTCAGACCAGTCCACATTTTATTCCCAGCCCACATTTTAATTCACCCCAGCCCAAATAATTACCCAAACGGACCAGCCCATACCCATTTAATTTGTACCCGACCCGGCCCAACTACCCTTTTAACAAAATATGAAACCTTAGGGTTTCATATTTTTCCTTCATCGTCGCCCATCCCCCCCCCCCCCCCCCCCTGTTCTCTCTATCTCTCCTTCCTCTCTCTTCTCTCCTCCCTCCTCTTTCCCCCCACTTTCCTCGGTCCCCCACGCCGCTCCCTTCCACTTCCCTTTGTCCCCCACTCTGTCCCCCACGTTCCTCTCTCTCTCTTCTTCACAAAGGAAAACCCTAAAAAACCCTAGAATCGCCCTATAAATAATCGTTTCCAAGTCATTTTAGAGGAGGATTTTTTCGATTCATGAAATTCCCCAAGAACATGTCGTTTTAGCCGCAGAAATCCCCTAAAAATTAAAGTGGAAAACCCCCCAAAAAATATATCAATTTGTAGTATTCATATATTTTGGTGATTGATAAGAAACATACCAAATCATTTCTGTCCGTTTTTCGCTCTGGGTTCTATTTCGGATCTATACAAATTCGGAGTGTGGTGTTCGAGTGGATATCGAAAACTTCGCCTTGCTTCGCTGCACCCGAAGAAGGTAATTCTCCATTTCTTCTTTTTATTTTTTGCATTAGTTGGTTGCCTTGTGTTATTTTGGTTTATTATTCCATGATTCAAGCATGTTAGTTTAGTTAAGTTGATTTAGTTTGATAGATAAGCCTGTTTCTGTGTTGGTTTGTTTGTGTGGTTAAGCTTATTTTCTATGATAATTTAGTTTAGCTTGTTTAAGCATGTGAACAACTCCTCCTTATTTAGTTGATTTCAGTTTTGGCAGTTTAAGACGTGTTTATACGCTAAGTTCGATATACTCCTGTGTTAGTTGATTCAGTTTGTACAGTTAAGCCATGTTTCTGGTATGACGCTTTTAGTTAGTTGGTTTGGTCTAATATAGTGTCATTTAAATGCTTATGTGTTGGCTAATGATTGTGTTGTATAATTAGATTGATTCAGTTTGATTAGTGTTAAGGTTAAGTTTAAGGATGTACTGACTAATTAGTCTTTATGTGTGTCGATTCTAAATTCACATATGTTTGAATGCTAGTCAATGTTAATCCAGTTCCTTTGATGTATAAACATGTCATTTCCTCATTGCGGAGTAATATGGTGTTAAAGTAATTAATATTTTTAGATTGATTTATAGGCTGCACATTTATTTAACTCGTTTAGCATGATCCTTTGGTGATTAGTAGTAGTCCAATATGGTTATCCACTCAGATTCAGTTGGGGTTTAGATCTAGCAAAAGGGCTGAAAAGGGTTTCAAATTAGTTGTATGAAATCCCTACATGTAAAATAAACCTGAAGTATTATTTAAAGATTCTAATATGATTATTCAAGCTTATGGTCCCTCAACTTGATACAGACATACCTTGAATTGCTTTACATCGAGATAATATGCCTTATCCCCTTAACGAAGAATTCTTTATCTATTCTGTCAATCCGAAGTTAAGCGTATAAAATGCCTCAAACCCAAATGATCCACAATGTTTGTGCACTTATCTGATTTCTTTTGTGGTATATAGTGCATCAATGATAGTCTAAGATATTGATTTGTTCCTATGTGTTGTTTGAACTGCCTTATATTTGCTTTGATTCTTCAGTAATCTATTTGAGAATAAAGCATGTCTTACATATGGTATTGATTAGTGATGCGCTTTTTATGCTTTCCTCATGTTAGTCTGTTAATCTAAGTATGCAAATGCACTTGAATAATCATGTCTTATATGTTATTTATAGCCTAAACAGTCTTAAATGAACATGACTGCACTGTGGACTCAACTGGTGTGATTAAGCAAGTTTCCTGCAAGCCTGTGTCATTTAAATTTATGTTAAAAATGGGTTGAGACCATACATGTATGCCGTAGCATTGGAATTAGGCTTATGTGTTAATTAGTACCTTTAGATTAATCTGAGTTTGGTTGCTAAAAGAAGTGGCATACAAAAATGATCTTTTAGGGGCTTATTGTATGATTTTTCAGTGTTAATTTACATCTTCAAAGGGGGCTTGAACCTGTTCGACTTTCCAAAATGGAAGTGTAGTAAAATAATGATTCAATGTTGAATAAGAATATATCATGTGCTCCCCTGTTCTCTCAAAATAAGTGGTGGCTGGATTTTGTGTTAACTTAATTTCTTGAAATGAATGTTAGTTTAGATTTGAGGTCTGTTACTCTACCTGTCTGAGCTATGTCTCTGATTCGTTGTTTTGTTTTTCCCTTTATATGTTCATGATGAACGAGAAACTGATAGTAAAATGTGAACTGAGAGGCGGCGATATATTGCTATAGCTTTAGTATTATAAGCCACCTGCAGAGATGATTTTTTGCTAGAACCATAGGTGTTTTGCCTTGTTAATATAAAGAATATGAACTGAAATATGTCTGGACGCCATAAATATTCCCCCAGAATTCAGTGGGTGTTTTTGTATATCATGAATCTGCCTTGTTTAGACTTGGTATGCATTATGTGTTGGCAGTAGACTTCCTTCTAAGCTATGCACGTGCTACATATGCAAAGATGCTTGATTTAAATCCTTCAAATGGTCGAATGTCGTGTACGTGTTTAGTCTATATCATGTGCATTTTCGTATGAGTAAATATAGAATAGCAGGTCCCGCATATTAGTTTAATATCAGTTTGGTTTTGTTTAAATTCGGTGCGTTGTGGCAAGCATATTTCAGCTAAAGTATGTATATAAATGTATATTACGAGTATATTGTAGTTAGCACATTGATAGGGAGGTTGGTTGGTCATTAGGGATCAAGCTCGAACCCTCCCCGGTGTTAGCCATGCCTGGGATTCATGAAATCCCTTGGAACTTGTGCAACATCGGGAAGACGAGGGCGAAAGCTTTCCAATATTAATCTTCTATACATCCTTATAAATGTGTATACATGAAATATACTTAGATATACATAGTATACATGTAACCTACGGAGTTGTTTTGAATTTGTAATTTTTTTACATGTTCAACCTTATTGATTATATGCTAATCTCGTTCTTTCATTTTTTTTTCGCATGAACTTCGCATACGAGTCCAAGGGACTCGTCTCCCTCCGCATTCGGTGTTGGGCCAAAGCCCAACAACACAATATTCTCTCTGCAACCTTCTGTCCAAAGCAAAATGGAAAACAAAAATTCTGGGCCGAGGCCCAATAGCAGCAACAGTCCGCAGCAGCATATAAATTATTATTGGGCCAAAGCCCAACAGCAGCTCCGATTACAGCAGCTCTTTTAAAAAACGGGCTGAGCCCATTCAAATTATCTACTCCTCTATTCATTTTGTGCATTTAATTTGTATTATGCAACTAACTCTTTGTTTGTTTTGTTTTCTTAGTTTAGATAAATCCTAATGAATTAGTAGGTTTAGTTTTAGTAATGGGTCGTTTAGTTTAAGGAAGACTAACCATTAATTCCATAAGTTATTCTTTTTTTTTCATGTTTTATTTTATTTGGAATAACTGATTTGCAAAATGGCATGACTATATATTTTAAGGGAATCATATTTTTATCCTAAACGTTTCAAAACGTCACTAATACGCAAGTATAAACTCAAATGTATTTTATAGATAACTCTTCAAGTTTGAATCAATCATGCATATTTTTAACTAAGCATAATTAATAAGATAATAAAAGGAGAAAGAAAACTCACTTCCTTTTGAATCCTATTTATAAGCCTAGATTTTTCTACATTGCTACATTCATATAACATAATTTATCCAAAGTTCAAAATTGCTAAATCTTTTCTCAAAAGTTATTATTTATGGGCAAAATATCATATTTTCATCAATTCTCATCTTCGAATAGTATTTACTATATTTTCATTTAAAGTCTAATCGACATTTGTAAGTCTTATTTTAAAGTAGCGTTTAAAGTCCTCTTTTGTACAAATTATTATATTTTCCGTAAATCTTAACTAACATTATTTTCCTTTAAAACCTCAGCAATACTTGTAAGCCATTTTTTATATTTAGCCTTAATTGATTAACCTAAGCTTGGCCGGACAACCATAGTTAACGAATTCTAAAGGATGCCCAACCCCTTCCCTTTAGGATAATATAGAACCCTTACCTAGAATCACACTGATTAAGCAGATTATTAATAGAGGTTTAGGTATCTTTACCTTAGTTAATAAATTAGGTGTCCTAATTCACCGTTAAATTAATTAGGTGGCGACTCCTTAAAAATAAAACAAATAGGAATCACCAATATGTTGTACTCCTAATATAACCCGGTTAAAATGGGGTATAACAAAGGGAAGGGAGTTTGGTATGTTTGTTGTTAGTAGGACTTTTAGGGATGAGAATATCGTACCCCCATTGAGTCGGCGGGCATTTTGATCCACAATTTGTGTTGAATCATTATGCCCGCCAATGGTTCGTAAAAAGAAAGTTCTGATAAACGTGCAATTTGGGAGTGAATTCTGAGTAACTTCAATGGGTTGGAGGGTATTTCGATTAAAACTTTTGGTTTGATATCATTATACCCACCAAATGAAACCCAAGAAAGTACTAAAGGTCAAAAATGAGGGTGAAGTCTGAGTAACCCGAAGCTCCGAACCCCAAAATGTGTAAGTATTCTATGATATATGTGTGGTAGGATCTGAAACTCAACTTGTAGAACCTTAAGCTGCAGACAGGCTGTAAACATGTTGATGGTACCGTCAACAGGTCAACGGACCGTCTTTATACAAAGACGGTACCGTCGACAGGTTCGACAGTCCGTCCTTGCACAAAGACGGTCTGCAGACCCAAGTTTCAGAGAACTGACATTTTTTATTTAGGATCACTTAGTTTGAATTTCACTTGTACAGGTTAACTATATTTTGGTTTTGATGCTTACAGGTATGGCTCCACCCAAATTGACAACTACATGACGGGGTGGTTCAAGGCAAACATAGAGACAAACGGGTAGAAGGAGGCCCGACCGTCAACACACTCTGAGAGATGAACCCTTGGATGATGAGCCCGAGGTTATACCGAAAAGGAAGAACAGGGCTGTCGTTCCCGTCTGGAATAGGCAGGTCACAGTACCAGCTCCTACACCCCCAGCTCCTCCCAGTCTGAAGAGGAGGGATTATCTGTATCTGGGTTCGGTGATGGAGCAGAGGGCGAGGATTCTGATGCTGCATCTAGAGGCGGTTCACCTGCCTCTCCATCTGGAGGTGATTCACAGGCCTCCCAGTCACCCATAGCATCCCTTACTCAGCAAAATCTATCTCCAATTGAGGGTGATGATGCCACTGAATCTCGAGAGGTCAGAACCAAACATTTAGAAGATGATCAACTCCGGTTTACAGTTGAGGGTGCTAAGGAGCTGTTTAAGACTGGGATTGCATTGAAAAATAGTATCGAGCCGAATGAGAATAGAACCATCCATGAGGAGCGCCAGATCAGCTTTGAGGGTCTGGAGATCCTCCCCCGCACCAGAGACACCATTGAGCACTATCAGCTGGGTTTCCTGAATGATTCTCCTGGGGACTACCGTCCAGTGTTGGTGCGGGAATTATATGTTGCATATGGAGCATTGATTACCAAAGTCAGAAAACTGAGATAGAGGCTGATTGAGATTGACCTATTGACTGAGGTCGAGTTGAGAGGAGTGAAGGTTGATATCTCCGCGGAGGCTATAAACAAGGTGTACTTCCGTAATGATTATACTGCTTTGAGACAGACAGATGAGTTAGATGACAAACTTGACAAGAGGAATGAGCAGACAGTCCGAGATTGGGTGGCAGCAATGATTGGTCGACCAAGCCAAAGGGCGGTGACTACTAACTTGAAGGAGCGGATAAAGAAGCACTTGTTGACAATTGATGCCAAGTTCTAGTGGAGTGTGCTACAGTTGCGGCTTCTTCCTACTCAGGTCGACAATGCGCTCACCATTGACAGATCTATCATCTTGGCTGCATTGATGACTAGGTACCCAATTAATTTCGGGCGGTTGACTGTTGATGAGATTCAGCTGAGGGTTTCACAGCCCATCACTTCATTGATATATCTGTGTTTGATCACCGAGCTCATTCGGAGGTCCCATGTCCTTATACTACCAGATATTGATCACTGAATTACAGCTTCGTATGTGTACTCGATGAAGAAGAGTAGAGGGCCAGGGAGAAGAGGATGGTTTCCGATTTCACTTGGAGGGATGCCTAAGCCTCAATAGGCTGTTCATTCAGGGGTCGCGGGTGCCTCTACAGGGGAGTTACTCGCCACTACTGCCTTAGTTGCTGAGACTAGCCAGACTTCAGTACCTGAGCCTCTAGCTACTGCTACCAGTGATGTTGCCATTGAGACATCGATCGCTGCTACTGAGCCACAGACTTCGGGTCCATAGCTACAGAGGGCAGCTCCACACCCACAGCTAACAGGTCCCACAGCACAGCCCCAGGGTGCTGCCAGAATTGACCCCTATGCCTTCTCTCTTGAGAACTTCAGGAAATTTGCGAAGCAGGCTACTACAGCAAATCAGCAGTCTAAGGTTATAGTGGCACAGCTGGATGAGTTTGTCAATCAGAGAGTTGTAGCTGCTATGGTGCTACTGAGGCAGGCCACATCTGCTCGCTTGGATAGCTTTAAGATGCGGCTCGTAGCTTTGGAGTTGTATCAGCCGAGTAGCTTGATGTTCAGGGAGGCCCTACGGCAGCTCCAACGGATGGGGTTCAGGAGTAGAATAAAAGAGTGATGGAGGAGGATGAAGAGAAGGCTGAGTTGAGAGAGAGGACTCACCCGAGGGGTCCAAGTCTAGAGGAGCAGCAAATGGCAAAGGCCATTAGGAAATCTCTTATGGAGAATCTTCCTTTTGGGACTCCGGGAGCCACCTCGAGCAGTGCTCCAGCTGGAGTGACATTTCCACCGCCCCTTCCTACTCCAGTGCCAGTACCTACTGGTAGTACTATTGATGTTGTTACTGATACTAGTGCTGGTGTGGTTGCACCACCTGATGCCTCGAGGACCGATGAGTCGCGAGATGAGCAGCGCGCCTTGTGTGCCACAGGTATTCCTACTCTCTTGTTTTAGTTTTACTGAATTGGGGACATTGCAGATTTTTTCAGTTGGGGGCGGGAGTATTTGATGTGTTTAGGACCCCTCGGCTTGTTTATGCCATGGTTCGTTTCCTGAGGGGTTTATTTTCTATTAAGCCTGGAATGTTTAGGTTGTGTTTAGATAAAATAGAGTAATTTTGACTTATGTGGTGGTGGTTTGATTAACTTAAGGCTATCTTGTTATGATTTGAGAAAAATCACTCCCTTCCGAAAATTTTGAAAACTTGGACTTGGTTGTTTAATTGACATGAATGCTTCTTTGTGTGACATTTAGATTATTGAGTTACCTTGTGTGCGGAATTTTAGCGGGGAGACTAGTGTGTTGACATTCTGATGCCATGTGTTAAGAGGTCTTGTATATATATATTCTCTAGTTATGTATGTAATCTAGAACTTGACTATTAGACGTGCCTGTATTCTTAGGATAAGTGAAGCTGTGAAATGATCTTAGGCCTTGTTTGTGTTAGGGAACCCCTTTTTAGCCTAAATTTAAGCCTACCTGTAGATAAATATCCCTTGTTAGCCATTTTGAGCCTTAGACCTGTTCTTTGACTAGCCATAATAAGCCAATACCCGTTCTGAATATCTCTTTCTTTGCACCCGGTCCCTCCTTGACACTAAAATGATAAGATTGAAGCTAAAAGCCTAAGTTGGGGGTGATAGGTGGAATAAGGAGAACATGAGGTGTAAGCCTAAAGTTGGGTAGAAGTGATTTGCCTAGTTAAAAGACTTCGGTGTGGTAAGTATAGAAGTAGAGTAGCAATAAAACCACACCACGGCAATGAAACGGAAAAGGGAAGAAAACAAAAAGGGCGAAAAAGGTAAAAAAAAAAAAAGGTGTAGTGTTCAAGGAGGGTGAGTCACAGTTATCCAAATATACATCCTACCCGTCCTCGAGACTACATTACAACCCTGAAAAAGTCCTAGTGTGATCACAGCCGAACTGTCCAAAGTCTAGGGCACTGAAAATAAGGGAAAGCCTATGGTATTTACATGCGTAGCTAGAGAATTTCTTTGTAAGTGTGAGTGTTTCTCTTCTCCTTAGTCTTCTGTCCCATTTTGTGTCTACATACGTGTTGGGACATTCTTTGATCTTTGTGAGGGCATGAGAATTTGTGATGTGACTGGTTTCCCGTAAGTCTTGGTTCGTGTGTGCTATGGTTTCTGTAATAACTAGATGTCATTGATTAAAGCCTCATTGTTAGTTGCAATGGGTCCTTGACTGGTTTTGTTCTTTATTGGGGGGAGAGTCATTGGAATACAAGTGATATGTCGGTAGATTGCCATAACCACTGTAGACAGTTTTACTTTGTAATATCGATACATTGGTAGATTGAGTCTGTTAGTTGACTTGCTTGAGGACAAGCAAAGACTTTAAGTTGGGGTGTTGATGTGCCGTGAAATTATGGCACATCTAATGCTTTTTTACTCTAAGTTTTACTTGTTTTCAAGTAAGTTTGTGTTAGTTTGATGTGTTTTGTGTTTGTGTAGGTATTTTGAAGTGGAATCGCAAAAATAGTTGAAAACAAGGAATTTTTAAGACAAGGCACTGCTTTGTACTTGTACGGACCGTCAACATGCTCGACGGTCCGTCAATAGGTTGTCGAAGTGCACTGAGTGAAAGATCAGAGACTCTGCTTTATTGATGTAAAAAGACGGGAAGGTCGACGGACTGTCAACATGATCGACGGTCCGTCGATGTACATGGACGGTGGAGTTTCTGCAAAGTGAAATTGTCATCAGACCGTCGAAGTGCATCGTCGACATTCGACGGTACTGTCAATGTGCAAAGACAATCCGTCGAGTTGCAAGCCGACCTGGAACTGGATTGGGATTAATTATTCCGAGTTTAACTTGTATAAATACCTATTTAGGTTTTATTTTTCGGACATCTAGAGTTTTAGACTTGTAGTAATTACTTTTGGGTTCTTAGTGCTTTTGAAGATTTTCCAGACAATTACATTCGTTACTTTCAGTTTTATTCGTAAGTTCAATAACAATTTCAATTATGCAATCTTCAATCTTTTATTGTTTTCTCGTTGCCATGAGTAGCTAAACACCTTTACTAAGGTTGTAAACCCAAGGATGTGTGTTTCGTGATTGGGGATTGTGATTGATATACGCATAATAGATTGTTAGGGTTTATTTGTTCTTCGTTTTCATCATATAGTTAGTGGTTGCAAACACTAGCTAATGCCATAAACTTTGGCTTATTTGGGAAAATAACTAGAATTTGGTAAGAACAAATAACAGGAACTCAAGGCTTTAAACCTTGTTTAATAAATTCACTTAGGAATAAGAGGAATTTACTTGGCATAATTAACATTTCTTCATGCATACTTTCTTATCTTTGAAAAAAGCATAGAAAGAAATAATCATTTCTTATTGGGAAATAGTCTAGATTCACATAGAGGTTAAGTGCATTCATACAAAGATCTATTAGAAGTATATCAAGATCAAGACCCATGATCATACAATTTATCTAACGGGGACACAACCTTGATTCTTTTTACCCATATATTTACAACTTTAAATTACTAGTCACTTTAAATTAACCACAAACCAAAACTCTTATAAAACTCTTTTTTCTGAAATACACCAGGATCGCAAGATTAGTATAATACTTATTTAATAAACTTTTCACACCATATTCTCTGTGAGATTCGACCCCAACCTTGTTGGGTTACTATATTTGACATCATCTGCTTTACGCTATTAAAAGGTGTAATTTGAGCGTATCAACTACCAACTTGGAGACCAAACCGATACTCTTAGGAAATGCTGAATTATGAAGTTGGCATAATGTGCTTGAAGATGCATAACAATTGACGAATTAAGGAGTGCCTATAATGTACTTCAAACACGTGTAGCATTTCGAATACTTAAAATATTATATACCTATAGTATTTAACTAAGGCTGAACTAGATTACTGTACGATGTAATTTTGTCCTCATATTGTACATAAAAAAAGACTGTTGTGCACAAAGTCTTTTGTCATGGTTATCAGTGTTGTTATCGATCAATATTTTTGTTTCTTCTTGCCCCTTCCTTCTTTGATTAACATCATTTCAAAATATGGTTCACCTGTCACAACGGAGGAAAATGTAATGAGTAGAGTAGATTATGAAACTTCTCCTATGCTGTTGTTTTTCGAATAGCTAAGGCTCACTACTAGACTAGACAAATGATGAATACAAATACGGAACGGTTCTGCTGTACCTGAAGATGCATATGTTTTCTATCATTCATATATTATACTCCCTCCGTTTCAATTTATATGAACCCATTTGACTGGACACGACATTTAAGAAAGAGGAAAGACTTTTGAAACTTGTGACTCAAAATAAGCCCTAAAAATTTGTGTGACTGTAAATCATTCATAAAGTGAATTTGTTTCCAAAGTAGAAAAGAGATCATTCATTTTAGCACGGATTAAAAAGAAAATAGGTTTAAATAAATTGAAACGGAGGGAGTATCCATTATAGCTGGTTAAGAATGAATTGGATAGCGCAAGAACAGTGCATAGCCTCTCTTTCACAAATATTTTACACTTGCTATAAAAGTCTCTTTCCTTATGATGGGCCCGTGCTAGTCGTTTTGGATGCAGTGATAGTAATTTATCTCTCACCTGCCTTTGTTTTTAGTTCCATAGGAAAAATGGTAAGCCTATAAGCCGTCTTAGCTCAGTGGTAGAGCGCGTGGCTTTTAACCACGTGGTCGTGGGTTCGAATGTAAAAGATAAACTCCAGAAAAATAAATTGTTCTTTTACTAGTGTGTTAGATGCAACATTTTAGGTGCAAATGCATTTTCTAATTTTCTATTCAAGATTTTAATATAAAGTTAAATTAAATCCATTTCAAGGTTTCACTTATCTTGATCCTTTGGTATAAAAAGGTAGGAAACGCACTTAAACTTTTGACTATAATATATAGTATATCCATTCTAAATGCAAGTGTTTGAACTTGGCATTACAATTCAACGTCGGAAGTTATTTTTTAATCTTTCTTTCTTATAGTGGAAAAATGCATTAGAGATATGGTTATTTTCTATTCCTTTCCATTGGAAAGGGTAAAGTATATTATTATTTTTTACTAAAGTTAGATCCTATCAAAAACAATCATGCACTTAAAATCTTGAGTATAATATATAATATGTTTCAACTTGACATTATCGTCCAACCTCGAACATATTTTTTTATCGTTTCTTCCCTATATAAGTGGAAGTACGTTAGATATGGATTATGTTGTTTTAAATACGTGAATGGTAGCCTCTCTTGCTTGCTTTTCTATTCTTTTCATTGGAAAAGAGTAAAGATATTGTATAAAAGTTAAGCTCCAAGAAAATAAATCGATCTTTATCTAGGTTTTTTTTTTTTAATAAATTCATCTGCACAAGCTTTCACCTCCTGTGGTGACAGGAGGGTTTGTCATACCTAGGGTTAGATGCACATTTTGCAATAGGTGCAAATGTATTTACCAATTTTCTGTTTAAGATTTTAATATAACGTTAAAAGCCACTTAAAATATATTCCTTTTTTACTTATCTAGATCCTTTGACCATAATATATAGTCTACCGACTCTAGATGCAAGTGTTTCAGATTGACATTATAGTCCAACAACAACAACAACAATATACCCAGTGAAATTCATAAGTATGATCTGGAAAAGGTAGAATGTACGCAGAGATTATCCCTATCTTGGGAGGTAGAGAGGATGTTTCTGAATTATATCATTTTAGATACGTGGATGGTAGTCTTTCGCCTGCTTTTCTATTCTTTTTGTTGAAAGTGATAAAGATATATATTATATAAAAGTCCAACTGCAGGAAAACAAATCGATCTTTACTAGGTTAGATATATAAAAGATAGTTTTTTTTTCGTTACTTATCTAATCTTTGTTATAAACGGTAGGAGACACTTAAAATTTTGATTATATATAATATATCGACTCTAAATGCAAGAGTTTCAACTTGCTAATACAATCCAAGGTCAAAGGTATTATTTATCATTTCTTCCTTAATAGTGGTGGAAATGCATAAGATATGGTTAGTTTCGGATATGTGGATAGTCTCTCTCGCTCTTATTATTTTCTATTCCATTCTTTTTCCAATGGAAACGGTAATGTTTTAAGAAAGGGGCATGCATGTAGAAGGGAAATTAAAGGAAACTTGCCTCAAAAAGAAGAAAAATAAAGGGAAAATGGCGATTTTAAGCCTTGAGTTCTAGCCTTATTTCAATTTTGGTCCCTCTGAAATTTGACTGAGCATATTTAACATTCAATTAATATAAACGTGTGATTTTGGTCCCTCAAACTAACAGAAGTAAAAAAACGTAACGGAATCAATATTTTAAAATAAATTTTAAAAATGAGAAAAATAAAAATAAAGACGAAACAAGTGAAGCTATGATTCAGGTTATCAGGTGTAATTACTCGAACAATTATTTGGCTCTACACTTCATCTTCAGAATTTCAAGAAAAAATACGGGAGATCCTTTAGTAAAGTCTGATCTTCACCGATCTTCTCAGAGGAGAAGTTTAAGGTTAATGTTTTCAATTTCTTTTCGGTTGAACGAGATTTACTTAAGAGTTATGATGTAAACATACAATTTTTCTCATACCCCTGAATACTGAAGATAACATAATGTATAGATTAACATCAAAGTTCGAAAAAAAAAAAAGTTCCAGCTATGGACAAGAAAAATGAAAATTGATGAACCAAGTTATCATCCAATTGAAAATAAGTGATATTTTTAGAAAAGGAGAGGCATAACTGTTTATTATGAGGCATGGATGTAAGTCCCAAATATTGGTAGAGCAAGAAGATTGAGTTGATGGACGATGCTGTACGATTTCTTCAACAATGATCGTCAATGGCGGCCTAGCTTTCACAAAATCTAATGGTTAACATTCGCTTTGATTTATTTTTTTCCTTCAAAATTATTACATAAATATTCGTTTAAGTTTCGGGAAAATAACACTCTATGTCTATTTGGAGAAATATTCATCCGAAATGACCCATATTTCTAATATTACCCGAAATGACCTTTTTATACATTATTATACACTTTTATATAAACTTGATACATTATCTACCGTAAGTATATAATGTTGTATATCGTGTGTATAAATATTATTACAAAAAAAAAAAAGTTGACTCATATATCAATAATAAGTTTAAGTTGATTATCTGAATTTTCATTGTTTAATATTACTCTATTTAAGCTCTTCTCGGATCAATAATACTCAAAATTCGAAATACAAATAAGAATAGAAATAGCAAAAATATCAAAATACTAGAAGTTTTTGTAGTATCGATCTACTGGCCAGTAAAATCTCTAATATAACTAAAATCTAAGGAAGAATGACGAACAAATAAGCACCAATATAGTGGGATGACATACTTTCTCCTCACAAAATTGATAAAGTATGTATAGAATACAGCTATCCCTGAAAAATAAGTAGTTTTGTACTTATTTTTCGGTATTTGGTAGGTAAACAGAAAATATTATTCCTAAAGAATTTATACAATTTATTATAACTTAATAGTAGGTTAAATATCGTTTCTATCAGGTTATAAAATATACCTAACAATGTTTTACATATGGATTTACCTATAATTATTTCATGAGTGATCTAGTTATATAAATATTTTTTAATTCGTTGGTGCATAAAACATAAAACTCCTCTGCAATTAGCTACTGTGCTCTGAGGATATCACAAATCATGGACCATTCAATAACATCGAGACACCTGTCCTTTATCATCTTTCTTTATTCTTTTCAAGACACATGTGCTTAGTTACCTTTATTATAAAAAATCTAACCACGATTTTTTTCCATTTTAATTAATTCTATTTCCCCTGTCTAGCTGTCTAGCCTTTTTCTTTTTCTTGGTGAGACGAGTGAGGGAAATAGATACTCAAAGCATATAGATAGTTATACACCTATGTTGTAGGTTATTGGTCACACCTTGACAAATCAGAATGTGATGACAAAAGATCTTATTGAAATATATCTTAATAAAACTTTTAAGATATCTTAACATTTTTAGTTAGCCAGTTAAAACAAATGTAATCCACCTAATCGTAAATAGTTTGTAATCATCATTGGTGTATATTTAATACTATATAACAGGAGTATATAGTTAGTGTTATACAAGAGTTCTTGGCATTTTGCACCCTTAATATATATATGTCCTTTTTTGCGATTTGCACCTTATCATTTTTTTTTTAATAACTTGCACCCTAATCTCTTTATTTCTTTGCAAAACGATAAAATCACTCTTTTTTTCAAATTTTCCTTAAGGGTAAAATAGGAAAAATAATTAATATATCCCAAAAATTTTGAGAGTTGAATATTCTGGCCAAGGTTCATATTTGATAGGAAAAAAATGGAGTTGGCTCCTCTCTATAGTGAGCCATCCCTCCCTACCCTTTTCCCGATTCTCTTTTCTCTCCACAAATATAATCCATTAATTCTAACAAAAGAAATCCATCCTCTCTACTCTTTTGGAAAAATGAGTACTTTCAATGTCCAACAAGAAGTGGTACTGTGGTAGTGTTTCATTTAAGATGATGATAACCGCTGAAATCATCTGCTCATAGCTTTTCTGCAAATGAAAATCTTGAACCACATAAAATATTGTTTGGTAAAAAAATATAATGTTGCACAAAAAAGATGACATAAAAGCTTTTGAGATCTGCCATGGCTGAACCCACTTTTCTTCTTCTTCCCCTATTTTTTTTTTCTAATTACAGCATAATGTCATTTTCGTAGATGAAAAAACATTGGACTTCAAGTAAAGATCACGTTTTTGATTAATTTTAGTTGACCAGTTTTAATCGGCACCGCAACATTCTATACTTTTTTTTTTTAATCTTAAGAATTTAAACGAAAAATAAAGTTAGGGAGATATAAATTACTATCTTTCCTATTTTACCCTCAAGAAAAAATGAAAAAAAAGAACGGTTTTATCATTTTGCAAAGAAATACAGAGATTAGGATGTAAGTCATTAAATAAAATAAGATAGGGTGTAAATCACAAAAAAGAACATACATTAAGGGTGCAAAATGACAAAAACTCGTTATACAATGATTATATATGATTATACGTAATGCCTTTACATATTGGCTAAAAATTATGTAAAATAAAGATTAATGTTACTTTTGTTTATCGGTTCTGTTAAGCTACTGCCTAATAGCAAAACCACAACTTTTAAAATAGTGAAGAAAAAAGTAGAGAAAACGAAAGTAAGTGTGGTTTGCAACTTCGCATTATGAGTTCTTCCCAATCAAGGTCATTTCTATTTTGTTAAATAATTTGCAATTACTATAAAATTTCAGAGACCTATCGGGAAAAAAATTGATGACCTAGTCGGAGTAAATAATATTAGAAGCTCGACTGTTAAAATCCTAAACCCTAAACCTAAAAGCCAAAAAAAAAAAATGAAATTTGAAGTGTGTATCAAAAGTTAAATAGATAAGTATGATCATGTGTTAAAAAAAAGGTACTATTTGTAAAACATTAAAACCTTAATTTTGACGCTGGTCTGCATTTGGGCCCATCAGTTGGTTGGGCTGACTGTTAAATCATGTATGGATTGGACTAGACAATCTTCACTTGAGAATAATAATTGAAGGAGTTAGCCTAAATAGCCGTTCATAAGAGTCTAAATTAAAAATATTCGGTGAATGTATGATATATATAATAAATAGAATACAAAATAAAAAGATCTTTAGTAAATTTGATTGTAAATCAGGATATTGGCAGGTACGAATGCATGAAGAAAATATAGAATGGACTGCATTTACCTGTCCTGAAGGACATTTTGAATGGTTAGTAATGCCATTTGGATTAAAGACAGCTCCACCAATTTTTCAAAGAAAAAATGGATAGTATATTTGGAGACTATAAAAGATTTGTCCTAGTATATGTATATGATATATTAGTATTTAGTAAAGACGTTAACATTAGAAATAATAAAGAAAATAGAAATAATAGTACCAAGGTTAGAATTAATAAGTGAGCGCGTTCGGTTGTTAAGTGAACAACAAAAAGAGAAAAATAAAGAGACCTCTAAAAATAAAGAAGTTGAAGAATTAATAGACCAATTAAAAAAGGTAGAACTAACACCTCAAAAAGAAAAAGTCAAAATAACTAGAAAAGCACAAAAATGGACCTTCTTCCAATTAGATCAAGAAACGAAGGAGGATCAGAAAGGCAAGAAAGACCAAGAGTAAGTTTTTCAGATAATAGAATAGGTAATAATTTCTTATCAAGAATTTTAAGTAGAAGAACACCAGAGGAAAACAACCAACAGTTAAGTGAGATAATAGATGTAAACCAAGACATACAGATTTTCCAACAAAATCAATTAAAACTATTAAATCCAAAGACTTTATACAACATAGGACAGTTTTCAAGAACAACACAATTATATAGACATTATAGAGAAGAGCAGTTGTCAGCCATAGGAACTAAAGTTACTACTATAAATCTAATAAATCCAGAAGCTTTAAGACAAATAAAAAATACGCTAATGCATATGGGATTAATAGTAATAGGATTAAAAGGATTAACTAGAAAAAATTTAGGAACTAAAGTCTTAATAGTAATTTACGATGATAGATGGTCAGAAATGAAGAAGTCAATAATCGGAATAACAGAGGTAGTTATGACAAATAATGGAGGAATTTTTTATATTAGTCCAGACTTTATAACGAATTTAGCAGAATTTGGAAAACATATAAAAATAGGAATACAAACTAAAGGATACGAAGAAATGTGTAATGGTAATAATTTATTAATGTGCATAGGATTTTTAGGAAAAATGACGAATAATAGTAATACTAAGTTTAAAATTAAAGTAGAAGATGTCGTAGAATTAATGGGAAATAGAGGAAAAAATTTAATTAAACCTATAAAAATAAATCCTAAAGAATACGCGGGGTTAGAATGGAAATTAGAAGACTTTAGTAGAAAGAAGATTTTACAGCCAGAGTCACACCTAATTGTACACTAATTCTAAAGGAGAGACATCTATAAGATTTACCAATTATAATTATACATCACAAAGAGACACAGAAGAAGAAAGTACTCTAGACGAAAATGAAACTACTGAGTCAACCCTTATGAACATAGAATTAATACAAGAAGAATTTGAAGTAGACATAGCTATAGAAGAAGCAAAAATACTTCATAGAGAAAATAAAAATATAAATTTTTGATGTAAAGGATGTAAGTTAGGAGATCTAACAATAGAAGCAACTATAAGTCACTTTAAATTATGTGAAGCTAGAATTGATAATTGGGGATATAGAGTAGAACATATACACCAAAAGAAATCAGACGCTTTCGATAAAATATTAGAAGATATACAAGATAGTGATGAAGAAATAGAATTAGACTCAACAATAAGCCAAAAAGAATTAATGGAATCTAGTGCATCTAGTTCTAGTCCATTTCAAAGAACAACAGGAGAACAATACATAGTAGACACGAGCACAGGAAATGTACCTAGAAGAAGGGTTTTTAGAACAGCAGGAGAACCTATAGACAATATAAAACCATAAGGGAAAAGAATGTCTATAGAAGAACCTATTATTCTCCAAGAAGGAGGTAATAAAGGAAAAATATTAAATATAGCAGCTCATGATCCACAAAGATGGAATTCAGTAATAGACCATTGGAAAGAAATAGTAGTAGCAGACTATATAAAAACTTATAATGATACAGATGCTGAAACTATGTATAAATACTTAGAGACATTTTTAGGAGAATCAGCTAAAGTTCTATGGGAAGCATATAAGGAAGATTTTCCGATGGAATTTCAATACTTAGTATCCATGGGAGCAAATCCATACAATTTTACTAATAAAATACATACTTTAATTACAGGAGAAGATCAAAATAGTGGATTAGTAATACTAGAAAGAAATGCTTTAATTAAATTAGAGCAGTTAAGTATAAGTAGCTGGTTTCATATTAAAAAAAATTTAAATGATTATTTTTATTATTGTACAATTAGTGGAAATGCTTTTAACCAAGAACTAGGAAAGAAATTATTTAATAAACTACCAGGAGCTCTAGGAAGAGAAATAGAAGACATATGGAATAAAAGAGACGGAGTAGTACAAAATCTTAATTTAAAATGGTCAATAGGACATAGAATACAACGTATAATGGATATACTATAAGAAAAATGCACGCATATACAAATACAAAAACAATTAAAACAAAATGAGATGAATTTTTGTAAAAGCGTGGTATACACTACTCAGAGTTACGATAAAGACAATTATAAAAAGAAAAAGTATAAGAAATATAGAACCCAATATAGTAGAAACTACCCTCAATACAATAGAAAGAAATACTATCTTAGAAAATCATCAGCCAGAAAACCCTATTTAGACAGAAATAGACATATAAGAAAATACATAACAGATAGAAATTATAAAAATAAACTGGAATGTTTTACTTGCGGAAGTGTAGAACACTTAGCAAATACATGTCCAAAAAGAATAAATAATAAAACACAAAATTCACAGCTAATTGAAGACTTTCAAGAAACCTTAATAAATGTAGATGAATATATGTCAGACACAGAAAGTATATACTCCATAGTAAGTGTAGATACTGAAGAAAAAATTAAAACAGACTCATCAGACTCAGAAGCAGAAGAATTAATTAATGAGATAGGATTAGAAAAACTAGACCTACAACCAATTCAAATGGATAATTTAGCAAATATATCAGAAGACTGTAGTCACGACTTCGAAAGAAATAAAGGTTTAGATAATAATGCATGTTTCTCTTGTAAATGGTTTCCTAGTAGAGATAAAAGAGCAAAATGTAAAAATTGTTTTATAGAAGGATGTATCATGTGTATAGAAAAAGAATTTAAGACAAATATACACAAAGAAGAAAGACATAAAAAAAAAATAGAAGACCCTACTATTAGCATAAGAATAATGACATTAAAAACTAGAATGAACGAATTAGAAACCAAGTTATATAAATTAGAAAAAGGAAAACAAAAAGAAGCGGATAGCGAAGATGAAGAAATAGGTTTATCTAATATACAACCGCTAAGAACAATACCAGAAGATTCAACAGCAGAACTAATGAGTATAGAAGACCATAGAGCCCTAGTATGTAATGAAGATAAAAAATTAGGAACAATAAAAATACTTGCAAGAATTAAAATAGATGACTATGAAATAGAAACATTAGCATTAGTAGATTCGGGATGTACTAAATGTATAATAAATAAATGAATAGTTCCACCAAATTTAATAAAAGTTCTAGACAAACCAGTTGCAGCCATGCAAATGGATGGAACTCATAATATATATAAACATTATGTTCGCATACATTAGCTTTATCAACACTTGTTCAGAATTTTATAAACCTAGTTATAAAATGGATAAAATATGGGTAATAGACTTTGTCATCGGAATATACTTTATGTTACATAACAATGGAAGTTGCATGATTACAAGAGATGGAGTAATCTTTCTAAAAAAAATATTACTCATACACCAGTACAAACTCATAAAACTGAAACTAGAATCAGACATAAGAAGATCTCTACTCCAGACCAAATAAACTTGCAAAAGAAAGAAGAGAGTTGTTGTAAGGATTGTCAAGACAACAATACATGCTGTAAAAGCAAAAGAGAAATAAAGAATTTAATTCTAGAAGAAGAAGAAATACTAGACGACGATAATCTAATAGAAAAAAATTATACTTTAATAGACATAGAAACAGAATTATATAATTTTAAAATAGGGATAGAAAGGATAAGAGTAATAAAAAACCAAAAAGATTTAGATAATATAATAAGAATACTAGATGAGATAGAAATTATAGGAGAAAAACCTTTAAAACATTGGAAAAATAAAAAAAATGTATGTAAATTAGACATAATAAATCCAGAATATATAATTAAAACAACATCAATAGAAGCAACTAACCAATAGTACAAATAAAAGAATTATTAAATTTAGGAATAATAAGAAGATCTACTTCTAAACATAGATCTGCCGCATTTATGGTAAGAAATCATAGTGAGATAGTAAGAGGAAAAGCTAGAATGGTAATAAATTACAAAAGACTTAATGATAACACCAGAACAGATGGATATAAGTTACCAGACAAAACAAAAATAATAAATAGAATACAAAGTAAAAAAATCTTTAGTAAATTTGATTGTAAATCAGGATATTGGGAGGTACGAATGCATGAAGACAGTATAGAATGAATTGCATTTACCTGTCCTGAAGGACATTTCGAATGGTTAGTAATGCCATTTGGATTAAAGACAGCTCCACCAATTTTTCAAAGATGATATATTAGTATTTAGTAAAGACATGAAAGAACATATAGGACACCTACAGACAGTATTTAGATTATTCATAGAAAATGGAATAATAATTAGCAAGAAAAAGATGGAATTATGTAAAAATCATATAAACTTTTTAGGAGTAGTGCTAGGAGATGACAAAATAAATTGCAACCTCATATAGCTAAAAAGGCCTTAGAAATGCCAGATAAACTAGATAATGTTAAAGAATTACAAAAAATTTTAGGAATAGTAAATTATGCTAGAAGTTTTATAAAAGACTTAGGAAAAATAGCAGGGCCATTGTATTCAAAAAGGGGATCAAATAGTCAAAAACACTTTAATACAGAAGATATTAGATTAGTACAAAAAATTAAAGAAAAAATAAAAAATATTCCAGACTTAAATATGCCCCTAGAAACAGACTATTTAATTATAGAAATAGATGGAAGCTTCGAAAGATGGGGAGCAGTATTAAAGGCAAAACCAAATAAATATAGCAATAAAAGTAAAGAAAAGATATGTGCTTATCAAAGTGGTAAGTATCGAGAAAAATAAAATATGAGTAGTATAGACGCCGAAATTTTAGCTGTAATATATGACTTAAATAGTTTCAGACTATATGTACTAAATAAACCAGAAATATTGGTAAGAACAGACTGTGAAACTATAGTCAAATTCTATCAAAAAATTAATGATAAAAGTAGCAGTAGACGAAGATGGTTAAACTTTATGGATACTATTTCAATTTATAATTTAGCATTCGAACATATAAAAGGAAAATATAATAACCTAGCAGATCAATTATGTAGATTAAAAATCACATCTAACAGATTTTCTATTTGAACAACATGAGACCATCAAGTTCTCAGACAGCAGACAAGGGAAAAGGCATAGCGTTAACCCAAGTCACTTACAGACAAAAGGTACTAGGTAATCTTCATTTTAGACGTACATCTGCATTAGACAAAAACGCCTTAGAAAGAATACATTTTGGAACCAATAATTTAGTATTTTTTCCGCCATCTAATTTAACTTTTAAGGTATTACCAGAATATGTAATAGACAAACAACATACATGTTTAGTAGACAATTTGTGGATATCACATAACAAAAAAGAATCTAGTCATTTTGTAGCCACTCTAAATGCACTTTGTTAGTATTTTACAGACAAAAATCTAGATAAGAAATTTACATTTTATGTTGTAATCCATGGTAGAACTAATGGTATTTTCCAGACCTGGATAGAAGTTTTAGATTCTATTAAAGATATAAGAAAACCTCTTTTTAAAGGCTTTAATGATTTCACTGAGGCATTAGACTATGCTAGAGGAGTGTTGGGTCCAAACTACTATATTTCTCCAGCTCTCAGACAAAATCCAGATAGAACCCCTCAGTACAATATACAAAAAGACACAGACAAGGTGATTTTTTGCGATCACTGCTCTACTATGACTGAGACCGTCAGAAGACTTAACCAGCAGAAAGAGACACTCATCCAAGAAAAAATGAAGCTCTTGGAACAAGCAAGACTGTTAGAACAAAGACTACAATCAGTTAAGTTCGAATTAGTACAATCTCCATCTCAGACAAAAATGGATGAGACGGGGGTGCATTCCCCAATGAATGCAAATAGATCCATTGTATCGGATAAAGATACAGCTAGTCCGGTTCAAACGGTAGCCGGTAAAGACTCATCAAATCCGTTGATGGCTGTCACTTTGCCAAAAAGTGAAGATGAGGGATGTTCATCTCTCCAGACAAGACGAAGACTACCAAAGACACTGACGCAAGGAGCTACTTCTACCAAGAAAAGCATAGTTGCAAAAAAGAAAAAAAAAATGACAACATAGAAAGTATAGTTAAAGAGACTTTGGAAAGAGTTTTCCAAACAAAAGCAGAACAAGACAAGCATATAATCAAGAACCCTAGTCCATAATTATCTCCAAGTCCAAGGATGTCACCAGTCCATAGTTCAGAAGAAGGAGATATGGTAAATTTCCAGAATAGTGCATTTCAAGATTCACAAGACCCAAACGACGACGATTCGGGAATGAGTTTTGACTCTATTGCACTACATAATTTAGACACATAAAATATATATATATATATATATATATATATATATATATTATGTGTGTGTGTGTGTGTGTGTAAAGGAAATAATTAGACAGAAGTAGTGGAGGAAATAGTTATGATAAGACAAAAGACTGAAAGATTCGTTGAACAAAAGCAACGACTAGAAGACATTTGCAGAAACAAAAAGAGCTTTATTAAAAGTAGCTTTAATAAAGCAGCCACAGTAAATGGATAGATCAGCTAACAGACAAGTAAATAAAGTTTTCTTTTGAAAAAGTTCACGTGACGATGGGGCCCAAGGATCACCCGGCTGAACTCAAAAGATTCTTCAACATTTTGAAATCCGGAGTTAAAGTCCGCCAGACGCTTATAAATAGCAGCATTTGTGGAGAAGCAAAGACATCATGAATAAGAGCACCAACCACCTCTTTCTAGAAAACTTCCATATTCCCCTTCCCTTTCATCAAATGCTCTAATCCTTTGCCCAGTCAAAAATCTTTGTAATATAAACTCCTATTGTAAAATAGTATTAAGTTTTTAATACCTACCCCTAGTGTGAAATAGTTTTTGGGGTTCCCCGAAAGGGAAACCTCTCTCCTTCTTCAAACCATGTAGGTTTATTTACTATGTTATCTGTACTAATCTCCCTATTATGTAAATTATTTTGTGATTATATGAATATTATGTTTAAGTAATTTCCTTGTCATCATGAATTTGTTATTCTTAGTATATGGTTATTCTCTTAACTTCTTAATAACCTCGATGGATTAACCTGTAAATTCCTAGTTTTAAAAAGGTCGTTTTAATGTCCAAATGATAAAGGACAATGTTGGCCGTGGTTACTGAGGTGTGGTTAAAGAAGACTGTTATTAAGAACAAAGGTTAAGAGAAAGAGATGAACAGTATAACAAGATTCGTGACTGGACAGATTCCAGATTAAAAAAAACGAAAATTTTGGGAGATAGACAGAAAATTAATTAGAAATATAACTACATGATAAGAAGAAATATAGGAGTGAGGAAGTACCGAGTAGGATTGTTAAAAAATTATTTAGAAACAACATTAATAAACGGATTCCGAAGACTCTATTCCTAGACAATGTAGGGATATTCGTATCCTTGACCTCTTAAGTCCCGAAAGGGCATCCATAAGTTGTGCGATTTCATAACGATGTCTAATTCCCGAAGGGGACATTCTTAAGGTTTCCTTATTCCTATGCATTTCACATTTGATTTTTGAGTCTCGAAGGAGACAAATGAAAAGGGGGAAGAAGTTCCCATTTTTGAGAAAAAGGGGAAGAAGTTCCCATTTTTAAGAAAAGGGAAGAAGTTCCCGTTTGAACTAAAAGTTGCTCCGAAGGGAGTCTTTTGATGGCTTCCAAATATTTTCATGCATTTGCATATTTTCATACACGCACGACATTATTTCATGGGGAAGGGGAAAAGGGCTAGTGCGTTATATACGCAAACCACATGATTAGCTGGTATACGATGATTATGATGCCCGAAGGGGCCATTATGCTATTATGCCCAAAGGGGCTGCGAGCAGGGTAAAGGCATGCATTATATATATATATATATATATATATATATATATATATATATATATATATATATATATATATATATATATATATACATATTCATGCTGCATCAAAAGTTCATTTGCACATACATGGTTATCAGTGTTGGTCACAGGTACAGATTGAGTCTGTTACTCTTTTATCATCCGAGTCGAGATATATTGTTTCAGTTCTGCCTTACTTACTTAGTACATTATTCGTACTGACGTCCCTTTTCCTGGGGGCGCTGCGTTTCATGCCACGCAGGTGTATTCAGATGAGTAGAGGACATTGGCTATAGGATGTTCACAGGCTATCAACTGGATTGGTGAGCTCCATCTCAGTTCGGAGTGTTGCCGAGTCAGAGTACTTATGTTATGGTATCTCGTGTATGTTAGAGACTTTTGCAGACAGTGTCCTCTGGATAGTGCGTCGAGATGTCGACAGTTGTGTAAAGCGACCATATAGGTCGATGTATTTTATGCTTTGTTTTTAAAGATTTTATTGTGACTAAAGGTTTTCTTCGAATTGACGATAAGGGAGAAGTCCCTGATTTGACGAAAGAGTTTTATTGAAAAGTTTGTCCTGTTTTACTTGACGGAAGCGTCATTTCATAAATTAAAGGTTCACAAAAAGTTGTGACTCATGGATGTAATGGTAGTATGGCACTCAGCCAAGTAGGGTCTTGGGTGTCAGTCACGGCCCTCTGGTTTGGGTCGTGACAAGGATATCCCACTCTTAGGCTCAATCCCATGTATTTATGCATTGGGACTCTTTTGTATAAGGATGAATTATTCATCCTTTGGCCTGGACAAAAAGTCAGGATACCGGCTATGTATTTTTGTTACTATTAATACATAGATTAAGCAATGCCTAATCCCCACCATTGGTGGTTTTGAAAAAAAAAAAAAAACGATTTCATTTTCATTAGTACTGACATTCAAAAAATTGAAAATTTTCTCACATAGATCATACTATAATGTGTAAAGATCAATATGCAGCTATTTTCATTGATTAGTTGGGTTTATCTTTTGCTTTGTATTTGCAGATTTTTTTGATTTATTGACTTACATTTCAATATCATTCTAATTTGGAATTCAATTTTGCAGGACATGTAGAAGAATTTGTCAAAATTGGGTGAAGGTTCTGATTATTAGATTGTTTCTATTTATTGTCAATTTTTAAATATTTCTTTCTTTGATGTTCCAATTCGTATCCTTCAAACCCAGATGAGATTTTTGCTCAATCTCAAAATTCTTTCCTTGAGAATATAGTCAATCAGTCCTAAAGAAAGGAGCTAAATTTTTACCATACTTATCCACCATTATTGGCATTCATATTTAAAAAAATATTGTAATTGGACGTGTTAAATATACGTGCAAGTATAAGTTTTTTTTTTTTTTTTTTGTTTTATTTGTAGAACGCATGTAATTAAAGTATGAGTTTGCTTATATTTTTATCACTGCATAACAATTTCATTAGTTTCAAGATAATTTGAGAGATATTGAGAATAACCTCCTCTTAGAATTTTCCGACACCGTTTGGTTTACATGTTGAGCTAATATCTATTCATCATGTCTTGTGGATAAGACTAGCAACATCCATAAAAGACAATAACCCTCTATATTATGGTAATAGAAATACTAATGGTTTAGAGTATATAAACGATATGAAATAGGTAAGTTTAACTACTCACATATCAAAGATGTTATACGTGACAGAGCTAAGTTTTGTATATTGTCACTGTAAATTATTCTTTTACACTATCAGTCCATTAAAATCATATCTTTAGATAAGCCTCTTTAAAATTATAGAATTTGATATGTTAAAAATAAGATATATTACTTGGTACAACAGGTGGTATAGTTGAGTTATCTCAGCTGCGATACCTAGCTTTGACATTTTACTCATCCATCAATAGATAGGTTTCGATCTGTTGAAAATCTTACGGAAAATACTTGATCACGAACACTTGTACGAAACTTGTTGGGAGTACTTGATCACGAACGTAGCAGGAAATTCTTGAAAGCTTGAGGCATGTCATTTAAGACACTGTCCTTAAGAATATTTCACCTGGTATGGGTGTATCCCCCAGGATTCAACAAGCTCTTCTAGTACAAAACTAAGAGCCAGAATCTAACAAAGATTTAAATTTAGTGTAAAACCCAGCCCAATAATAGAATATGGAAAGAGCTTTTTGTCATCTCATAACCAAAAATGAAAGGACCTTGATTTAGAATTACAATATATAGAGACCCAAGCTGATTTCATCCGAATTTAAATCATAAAATTGTCTAATGCTGAATGTCTCACATTAATCACAAGATTCATTTGAGAAATGACCACAACAATATATCATCCGCTTACTCAAATTTATTTTTATTTAACGGGTTAACATTTCTCTGAATCTTCTCTATATTTTGAGAGCATTAATGACTTAATTTACCACACACAAGATAATAATATTTGTATCAAAATTTAAAATTTCGTGAGTACCGGTCTTTATCATTCACACTAATTCTCATATTTTCACATATATATGTATGAAAAGAAATCTGTCATAAATCAAAATTTATATACCCAAATGACCAAGCGAGATAATTTTCTGAGCTTAACGTGAATTTATCAAAGTACATCATACTTTTGATCTTCCAATATATATTTTGCCACAAAAGAAATCTCAATATTGTAAGGCTTTCAATATTGACATTTAAAGAAAACTATGTTCCTCACTTGCCATATCTACAAACATTACGATTTTGCAACTAGGCAAGGGCGTACAAAAGCAATATACATTAATAACCTTTTTTATATAGTTAGATAGAGATTTAGAATCACTCAATTGGTCACTCATGATCTCAAGCAACATAAGTAAACTGTAAACTAATATTGATGCATTAAGAAATTAGGCTCTACCATGGCTCAAAACTAATAACATATTGCTTCTTTGAAATGTTGAGAGAGGAAATTTAAAACATTCATTGTTGGAAA
This sequence comes from Lycium barbarum, assembly GCF_019175385.1. Classification (NCBI taxonomy): domain Eukaryota; kingdom Viridiplantae; phylum Streptophyta; class Magnoliopsida; order Solanales; family Solanaceae; genus Lycium; species Lycium barbarum. The sequence goes on along the minus strand of NC_083340.1, from coordinate 140,033,067 downwards.
TCTTACGGAAAATACTTGATCACGAACACTGTATGAAATTCTTCAAACTTGATCACGAACCTTGTCGAAAAATACTTGGTCATGAATCTTGTAGGAAATTCTTGAAAGCTTGAAGCATGTCAATTAAAACACTGTCCTTAAGGATATTTCACCCGGTGTGGGTGTATCCCCCAAGATTCAACAAGCTCTTCTAGTACAAACTAGGAGCCAGAATCTAATAAAGATTTATTTTAATATAAAATCCAGCACAAACAAATATGGGAGGAAGAACTAATTTTTCTCACACACTGCCAAAAGAAAAGGAGGAGATTATATAGTAAGAAAATCTTCAGCTGATGCTCTCAATTGCCAATAACCTCTCTTTAATGATAGTAATAAGTCTCAAGACAATTATAATTTATTGTCTTAAATGGGTGGAATGTTAACGTTATGGGGTTAACGGATAATAAAAGTATTGGTTACAAAATTGAATTAGTAATAATGACTAATCAATGGCAATTCAAGTGTTGGGTATTTAATTCCTTACAATCACCTAGTAACTATACAGAGTATTTGTTGCTAATGTATAAAATAGACGTTAGAAATATTCTTTTATTTTTGAGATATTAAATAGAAAATATTATTTTTCTAACAATTCCCCATATATCTCAAAAATAATAAAATAAATAAAATAAGAAATTTTGATGGGTTTACATATATGAGTACAATGCGTCGAATCTGGTGTCTCGTAGACTATGAACCAGATCTAGATAAAACAAGATTAAACTTATAGAACAATTGGTGGAGTTTAGAATTTTTATGAACCAAGAATTCTTTTGTAAGCCCATGGTCTTATTCTATCACATTACACTCGCAAAATCTTTGTCGTTATCACGGTTTTGCGCTAAGAGGCCATGCGCGTATCCTGGTATTCATGAGTGCTCTAGAAATTTGTCACAATTTCATAGAAGGGGCATCACTCCACACTCATATAGTTTCAATCATCAAGTGTATTCTGCAGAGCAATACACCACCTATAAAGGATATGAATTGGATTAAGAGTTTTAACTCAACCTCACTTTGCCTTGCAGTATTGCACTATATTCACATACCATAGGAAGGGACATAATTTAATAGTGCATTTTTGATCAACTAATGACTTGTTATTACACATATGAACCTAATTCATGGGATCTCCAATCACATAGGTTGGGTTTCTACCATTGTTAATCTGCTCAACTGACAAAAGTCTCATTCCCCACGATATTTTTTTTAGTCTTGTGAATCGGCCAAATTCACCTCAGACATCACATAATTCATGAAAATAATTCCATCTCACAACAACGCTGTTTTATCACTTTATGTCTCAAATGGATGTGTTTTATTGCCATTGAAAAGATTTCATTTATTCACTACAGCTAACACTGCTTGGCAACCACAATATATAGACACGTTGGTTTTATCCCATTCTCAATACTCACTGAGAAGTATGTTAGCCTCATTACTAGACAACTTCAACCATACATTCAAATTTCATTATAGTCTACTTGGCTTATTTTCATATTATTACAAACCCACAAATGGTAAACACATAACCATTAATGGGTTTTGAAATCCACTTTAGCATCATTGTACCTCTCTAGTACAACAAATATTAATTCACTCTAAACATTTTTTTTATTAGCTTCTTTTCAAGTTAAAATAATGCACCAAGAGAAGAAAGAACACCAAATATATTTCAGGCTCTCATTCTTCTATAAGTTTAATCTTATTTTATCTAGATCTGGTTCATAGTCTACGCGACACCAGATTCGATGCATTGTATTCATATGTGGAAACCCAACAAAAACTTCTTATTTTATTTCTTTTATTAATTTTGAGATATATGGGGGATTGTTAGAAAAATAATATTTTCTATTTAATATTTCAAAAATAAAAGGACTATTTCTAACGTTTCTATTAGCATTGACTCTTCATTATTTTAATATTTTCTTAATGACTCTTTAATATGCTAATAAGTTTCTAACGTTGCTAAAGGTTACAGACCATTTTACTCTGGTCTTTGAATTCAATCCTAAAGACCATTGAATACTGATTATTATATGCTATAAAGATGGAATTACCGTGTTCTTCTGAGATTGATTTCTATTTCTCCTGTACTCATATTTTATCTATTAAAGGTACTTGAATAGCTATCATAAAGTGGTCATTATTTGGCAATAACGTATGCAGGCTATTAAGAGTTAGCCGTTGGATCTTCTACAATATATATGATCTAGTCCTTTCATTTGGTGTATATATGATCAAGAAAAATCCTTCCTTCAATAATATTTTATGCTGGGTTTACTCTGTGAAATCTTTGTTAGTTTCTGGCTCCTAGTTTTGTACTAGAAGAGCTTGTTGAATTCTGGAAGATACACTCATACCGGGTGAAATATCTTTAAGGACAGTGTCTTAATTGATATGCTTCAAGCTTTCAAGAATTTCTCCACAAGTGCTCGTGATCAAGTATTTTCCGACAAGGTTCGTCATCAAGTATTTTCCGTAAGATTTTCAGCACGATCTCTGCAAATTTTTGTACTAAAGTTTCCAAAATATATGGACGCCGGAAAATTTCTTTCATATTACCATCGGAAATTTTCACGATGTCGCAATTGAGGCACCTTTCCTTGAACAGGAATACTTTGAATTTCTTTCATATTACCATCCGCAGGGATAATTTGAATTTTGCAAAATTTGCAGTGTTGGTCCGGGCGGAATCCTTCCGCATTCCGCACTTCCTCCTCCAGGTGCTTTTCTAAAGAACCTTAAGAAGTTACTCCCTTCGTTTCAAAAAAATTGTCTTAGTTTAATTTAGCACGGAGTTTAAGAATTAAAGGAAGACTTTTGAAATGTGTGATCCAAAATGAATCTTAGATATTTGTGTGTCTTAAATCATCTTATAAAATTAAATTGTTTCTAAATACGGAAAAGGTCCAAAAATACCCCTAACGTATGGGAAATGGCTCACAAATACCCTCCATCCATCTATTGGTCCAAAAATACCCCTCCATCCACCTATTTGGTCCAAAAATACCCCCAACCTATTTTTTTGGCTCAAGAATATCCCTCAAACGAAAAAAAATAATTATTTTCCTATTTCGTTTTTATATAAATGAAATAAAAAAAAAAAAAAAATATATATATATATATATATATATATATATATATATATATATATTTATCCTATTTCATTGGTATTTGTGAGCCATTTCCCATACGTTAGGGGTATTTTTGGACCTTTCCGTTCTAAATATGAAAATTATCGATTTTTTTAGGATAAACTAATAAAGAAAGTAAGACAATCTTTTTGGGACGGAAGGAGTAGCTTTTAGTAATAGTGGTGTGAATTTTGGAGGATTTGAGAATTCTTTGTAAGTTTCCCAAACTCGAGGCCCTCAAACTAAGATTTGGTTCCTTCATCTTTGGTATGAAGTGGGAAGTAGCTGAGGAAGGGTTTCCACAGTTGAAGTTCTTGCCGCTGAATCGCTTGAGCGTCAAGTACTGTAGAGCCAGTAGTGATCACTTTCCACGCCTTGAATGACTATTCCTTGTTGATTGTAAGAACATGGTTTCCACACCGCAAGATTTTTCAGAAATAACCACACTTCAGCTGATCGATATACGCATGTGTAAGGAATCATTTGTGAATTCTGTCAAAAAGATTCAACAGGAAATTGAACAGAACTATGGAAGTTCTATTGAGGTCCATTTTTCGTTACGTCATTTAGGTCGTCTTTTTGCTTGAATTACTAGTATTCATGTGTCAAATTATTGAGATATGTACAACGAGAGACTATACCATTTCAATCGCCTCTCTCTCTCTCTCACAGATCTCTTCCACTTCATTTTGCTTACTGTTAGGCTTATGGATGCTTTTAGGATCTGGAGTCTTTCTCCTTTTTCCTGTTATTAACTTCTCTTTTTGACTAACCAAATATGTTCCATTCATCTAAGGCTCAGAATCAGCAGAGCTTCGGAAAAAAAACGAATCAGCAATCTCTTTATCGTTTTGGTACATGGATTCTATTGGGAAAAATGGTTATTTGACCATTTACAAACTTTTTGTAGTTTTGTGATTATAAGAGGTCTTCACTTTTTTACACTGAAAAAAACACGTCAGAGATCTGAAAAAGTCTTTTTCTTCTATTCATATTGTAAGACGCCAAGAAATCTTATTTCCTTGATTCTATCCCACAAGATATTGTAGATATAACATCTCTCGATCTAATTAATATAAGCAGCTATCTGAAATCTGTTGTGAAATTTCCGCTACGCACATTCAACATGACATTGAAGACAAATATGCAAGATTTTAAGATCCATATGTTAAGAAAAAATTCTGTTTTTGCTGATTTACCATAATAATAAGTAGTTTAGTTTAGGAGAAGTCTTTGTTTAAATTCAAATTTAGTTAGATAGGATTAGTTGAGATATTTTAGGTTTTTGAATTTTAAATTATGCAGATTTTTTTAGGTTAGCTATTTAAAGCCCTCCTTTATTTAATAAAAAAGGCATAATACATAAACAGACCCTCAAATTTGGCCTCAACTGACAAGTATGCCCTCTAACTTTGGGTCTACAGAAGTAGACACCTCAACTTGTCTCAACTTTGTCAGTTGAACATTCCAACTTACAAAATGATCATCTAGACACCTCTAAAATTTATGAACCACGTCAGTGTTTGTGTTTAAATGTTCAACTTTATACAAGTTGAGATGCCTACTTGTGCACACTCAAAGTTGCAGGGTATACTTCCAGCTTAGACCAAGTCTATTTATGTATTATGCCTTTTAGTTACTACTAAAATTAAGGGAGATAGTGTATCAGTTTGGAGTCGTGGGATTTCGCCCTTGTTCTTATATGACTTTGGAAGAAAAGAATGGAGAAAAGTTGAGATACATGAAATTTATAAACGAGAATATAGCAATCAGAGTCAGATTAGTGTTGTGCTAAATCTTACGAAGAGTATTTGGTGCTTGAGATAATTTCTACTACCACTTTATGATTCAAAATGAGTAATTTTACCTAGGATAAAATTTATACCAAAATCACGAGGTTATCTATCTCATGTAGAAGGTGGGATTATTTATCCCGAATCGTTAGTCATTTCCTTGCTAAGCATACCCAATAATATTTACTCACTAAATTTTGTGTTTTAACTTATGTGGATGTGTGATGTGCCGTGAATTTCGGCACATTTTATGCCTTTGTCACTAGAAGTGTTGCTTGTTTTTAAATGTTTTTACATCGTTTCTTATGTTATTTTGGTGTTTTGTAGGGTTGGTTGACTAAGGAACGGAAATGATAAGAAATGCTGAAAAACGGACAACTAGGAGCAAAAAGAAGGGTCCGTAACTCGAGTTACGGACCGTAACGTGATCCGTACCAGAGAGGAAGATCCAGATACGTGCCGCTATCAAATGACAGTCTGTAACTCATGTTACGGGCCGTAACGTGTACCGTAAGCTGAGGAAAATTTCCAGTAAGAAGCCTAAGTAGTGTCACAGGTTACGCCCAGAAGGACGGTCTGTAACTCAGGTTACGGAGCGTAAAGTCATGGCGCAACGCATTGGCCACTGAAGACTGAGGCCATGATCTGCTGGAAGATATGTTACGGTCCGTCGCAAGAAGCCGTGACGGTTGACCTAATCAAGCTGACAAAGGACGAAACCGAAGAACGGACCGTAACCTGTGTTACGATCCGTAACGATGCCGCATAAGGGTGTTTTTGTCTAGAAACTTGGCGCGATTTTTGGCCCTATAAATACTTAAAGTTAGGGTTTTAATCAAAAATTCTGATTTTCTTTGGAGCATTAACTTTAAGCCTTAAATATTTGAAGTGGTTGGAGCATTTAAAGCACCAACTTCACTTTCATTCCATATTGTATTAGCATTGTAAGTATATTATGTTAACTTTTAAGCTTTCTTTGTTAACCAAAATGATGAGTAGCTAATTTTAATTCTAAGGTTGTGGATCCCATGATGGGTATTATGTGAATGGGTTTCTACTATTGATATATGCATAATGGTTGTTAGTATTTATTCTATCTTTGTGCGTTAGCGTTGGGTAATGATTGCAAGCATTAGCCTAAGCAATTATACTAACTTTTCTTGGGAAAGAGAGTTAGTATTGGTAAGATTGAAGAACAATGACTCGGGGCGTTAACCCTCGTTTAATAGACTAACTTAGGGATAAGAACAAGTCTAATTGACATTATTGGTCTCTCTTCGATTAGAACTCTTTTACATTTGGAAAAATCATAAAGAGGAAATACGGCCTAACTGTTGGGAAACATTAGGAAGTCCTTAAGAGATCAAGTGCATACTCTTAGAACAACCATTAGAAATATATCACATTGAAACCTGAAGCATAATATCTAATCACAATGGGGAACACAACCTTAGTCTCTCTCTCGCATTAAGTACAATTCAAGTCAAAGTATTCAATTACATTACTCAACAAGTATTTCAAACTATTCAGAATAGGATTAAAGCCTTTAAAGACTAGTACCGCATACAATTAGTATCCTTTTCTCTCCATATTCCCTGTGGGATTCGACCCCAACCTTGTTTGGGTTACTAATATTTGACAACGTCCGCTTTACGCCCTTAATAGGTGTAATTTGAGCGTATCAATATGCTATGTATTATGATATAAATTAATAATCCACCAAACAGTATAGAGAACCAGGTTCTCTATCTATTCTCTCAAGTAAATGACTGAACAAGATATTTATGTGGGAAACTCTTTGCTCAAGGGATTAAAAACCACGACCTACCCCCATAAGATTTCCAACTTTACTAAACTGAGCAACTTCAGATTACAACCTATTGCAACCTAGGAATTAACCTATTAATCCCTCACCCCTTGCAATAACTCTATTGTAAGCCCTTTACAATAACTCTATTGTAAAGCTACAAGCCTTGACTAACTCTAGCCAAGAAACCAAAACCAAAGGTTGAAACTGTCCTACAATGACACTTCTTGAAAGTCGTGTAGGATTACAAGTAAAGAACAAAATGAAAAAAAATCGACAAACCTAAGGACTTAAGACATGTTCAGTGTCGGGATCTGGTCCTTAAATTTGTGGCAACTTTGTTCTTGAATGACCCTTGAGAGTAGCGACGGCTAGCACTTGAAAGAATTTGATTTTATGTTTTGCAAGTGTTGGGTTGATCTTTGTAACATGTTGTTTATATAGGAGGGAGCATGTGAGAAGAGATGAGGACATTTCATCTTTTGGTTTGGCCACTAGCAAGTCAGTACAGTGCAGCAACTTTATAGCTTTAGATTTGACTGTACGTCGGCCAAGGGAACTGATCACACATGTCCCTATCTGGCTCCTCAAGTATGTTTGGGAAATCATTAAAACATGGAATAACATAACTTATTAATTTCCTCCTTTTTGATGATGACAAACCCATAAATGATATCCCTCCGAGAACCAGATTCCCACTTATTCTCCCTTCTTATCAGATCTATCTTTCACACATAATATCATGTTTAGCAGCAGTAACAACATCACATATCTTTTTACCCCTTGAACATTGAGCCCTTCCCTTTGAACTCCCCCCTTTTGGCATTATTGAAAAGAGTAATAGTAGCAGCACAAGCAAGAAGAAGTTTATTACCATTAACTCATGGCCACTGAGGCAACACAATATAAGAAATAACAAGAACAACAAGTTAATATCAGTGCATAAAATAGAGTAATTGTCGATATTTGATTACTCACAAAAAAATATATAATAGTTCCAACCGCACAAAAATTTGTTAATAAAACTACCAAGAGTACCAATACAACAACAACAACATCCCAGTGAAATCCCACATCGTAGGGTCTGGGGAGGGTAGAGTGTACGCAGACCTGACTCCTACCAAGGTAGGACGGCTGTTTCTGAAAGACCCCCAGCTCAATAAAAGCATAAAAAGAAGTCAGATACGGTTAGATAAGGTTAAGAGATTCGGATAAGAGATTTAAAGCGATATGGAAATAAAATAATGCAAGCGACACAGATAATACAGGATAATCAGAGCACAGAAAATAACCGATAATAGCAGAAATCAGAGCAGATGACACAGAAAGCACAGGAAATAACACATAATAACAGATAATACCAAGAGTACCAATGTCATTAGGAATAAGGATCCAAAGAGGACAGAACTTAAGAGGGTTAGAAAGGGGCTTAAGGACATAGAGGATTGGGTAGAAGGAAACTTAAGGAGCTAAAGTTTTGAGGAGCTTCTCCATCCGCTCATTTGCAGTCCTGTGGGCAGTGACCAGCTGCTTCCTTTACCTGTTTCCTCAGCATTTCATTGTCAGCTTTTAACTGTGCATTTTCATCTACCAAGGGACCACTGGGACTTAGTTCGCTACCTCTCTGAGTGAGTTGAGATTTTAAAATAGCATTTTCAACCTATCATATGTTGATCTTAGCGATTGCGTGTTCTTGAGCATCAATTAAGCTTGAAATGGTGGAATTGCTGCCAACTCCTCCCTTTTTCAGCACACACTCACACTCTTCTAAATTACCTAAAGTGATCATTTGTTTTTTGGTCCCTAAGGTTGCCTTTCCCAGCTTAACCTCAAAATACTCAAAGACTTTGGTGAGAAAGAATCTGTAGGGGGAGACCATACTTTCCATCCCTCATATTAGCAACCTTCATAATATGCTCTATTATAAGAGCTGGCAGGCTAATGGATGTGAAAGATGCTAATGCCTGAATAAGAACCAAATCCGAGATAGATGCCATTGACCTTCTCTCCGACCTGGAAGTAACACTTTGTTGACCATTTCAAACAAGAGCTGATATTCAGACTTGAGCTCTTTCTTAAATAGTCTTGACCCAGACATAGTCCCTTCTCTTTTGACAACGAGCTTCATGAATGCAGGCGAAGCATTCCCTTCAACGGTTTTCAACCATCAGTAGGCACACCAAGAATCTCCCTAAGCTTTTCCTCATCAAGGACAAACTTAGTCCCATTCACATACAACATCAGAGCATCATCATCAGTTGTAACGGTTCACTTTTTACGCAGCAGTTAAGGCATAAAAGGCTACTACGAACTCGTTGGTGCTCTTTCGAACCTTATTTTAAAAGATTCGCCACATAATTTTTAGGAAATTAGAAAAATCGATTTTGAAGGGTTCATTCAAATACTGTAAAAAAATCTTTGTAATCCAGAGTTCTAGGTAAGGGTTCTGATGATCTCCTGGAGAAGGTGTTAGGCACTCCAGTATTAAAGATCCGCACTATACATTTGACCTTCGAATTCCAAAGTATGAGTATTTTCCTGAACTATCTATTTTGTGTTTATCCTCGCAAACAGAAAATGTCATTTTTGTAAATTGCATATCATTTTGGAAAGAATTTGAATGAGTCCCCCTTATATACAGGGTATCGTATATAAGGAGTATATTTCATTTCATAAATGAAGAGAAAGGAGAGGTTTTTTATTTTTCATAGTATTAAATTTGTGTCATACTCATACTTTGGCTTGTGTATATCCGTTTTGGTATGTTCAGTCTTATCCGGAACTTTATATTACAATTTGGTTTTATGTTATAAAAGAGTGTTTTTGTATGTTCAAAGGAGTATATCTTGGCTATATATAATCATTTTTTGGCCTTTTTCTTGGCCCAGAATCTGTAAGCATTTAAAAAGGCATGGTTTCTGTTTTGTTTTTCAGGAAAAAATGAGTAGTAATGTATTTCTTTTATCAAATCTGGTCCCTGTTTGTTTTAAAAAGGTTTAAGTATGGAATTGGTCCACCTTTTTCTGAAATTCGTAAATGATACAAAATTTGCCCTTTTAGAGATTATCCGTGGGCTGAGGCCCAAAATTTATTTCAAGTAGTGGTAAAAAGAATCTTTTTTGTATAAACTTAAGAAAAACGATTTTGTTTAAAGAGGAGTTAGAAGTCTTATTAAGCTCTAAAGAATGCTTTTGTCACCAATAAATCATTTTTTTGACTGTTTGGAGTCTAAAACATCAAGTTATATTAAAGGAGTTTATGAAATCTCATTTTTTTATACTTAGCTTTTTAAAATCGTTGAATTTTGCTCGACGTTTCGGAAATTTGTTAGGGACCTAAAGTCATCTAAACAGTATAAGCACCGTTGTCCTAAGACAACTAATTCTAACCACAACATTTTCCACTATAATATGAGTTTGATACAATTTTACAAATACATCATAGCTTTAAACACATAACATGAAAATGAAATAAGAATGTCGTAGAGTTAGATTAGGGGCGTACCAAGCCCCTAGTTTAGCCATTTTCACCCATGGCTGGCCTTCTGCACGCCTTGCTATTTGCTTCGCCTTCGCGGACTCAATTTTGAATGAATTTCCTATTGAGCCTTTGGCAAAATAGGTAGGCTTTGACTGGACCCGAATGGCCATGAGAGTGAGGGGGATGGGGGGGGGGGGGGGGGGGCGAAGAAAAAGGAACCCGATTATTTTATAAACACTGATCTTACCACTAAAATAACAAAACAATACCTATATAAAAACATGAAACGTACTCATATTGTTTTATACTTACCCCATTCTTCCTTAGTGGATTTGTTTTGGTTGGATACTTGTTATGGCATGGGGACTAAGTCCTTGCCTCGTACTCCTGATGTCACACAAGTTCCAAGGGATTTCTAAGAACCCCAAGCATGGCTAACACCGAGAAGGCCTAGACAACCCCGAACTACCATAGGTTGCTTCAACCAATACACCCAAGCAAGAAAAAACAAGAGTACAGAACTTTAGGAGTAGCAACAGATTTGAGCCAAACTTATAAACAAACAGCAGTCAAGTATCATATTCTAGGGGGAGATATTTATATCAAAAACACAGCCAGTGACAGCACTTAAGTGGGATTAAATGATCAGCAAGTAAGGTAATATAGATGACAATGAGGGAACACAAATGATGATCAGCCAAGGCATGGAATTGTTAAGATAATCATAGCAATAGAAAGATAAGCCGAAAAAATTTGGACATATCAAAGCAGGCATAGCAGAGTCCATGGTCAAATGTAAATTTGCTTCTTTCCAGACAACACTTAGCCCAGGACTTATCATAAAAAAAATACTCTATATGCACATGTTCAGACAACCTAACTTATCCATTTATTAAGGTTCAAGCCACTTCCTAAAGGAAACCAGACATGATTACACTAATCCAGGTGACTGCATACATCCTATCCCAAACTAAACTACAAGATACACATGTCCAAGCCAATCTCAAAACAAGCATGGCCTTCTTATAAAAAGGGACCTAGGGAGGACCTTACAAACAAACTAGGCTCATGGCAGTGTCACTTTTCCCAAGTAATAAAACAAGTTGACATCATTTATAACTTTCAGACACACATTTAAAACTAGCAGTTCCAAAAAAAAACAAAAAAAACTTACCCTTCTTATTTAACTCAAGCACACAACGGGCTGATGTGTACCTCAAGGCTATCAGTTAAGAAGTGAATGAGCTTAGGAAAACCTTTGTTAAGGAAAGGGAGATCCCAGTGGATAATCATATGGGCACTTAGTCATAATATTCTCAAAAAGGTTTTTTTTTTTTTTTTTTTTTATTTCCAGAGATGTTCTTTGAATAGATTTAAACCAATCAGAAGTTCTTCTCAAAGAAACAAAGGAGAAGGGAAGAAAACAAGAAATGGATTTGTGACATGATCACAATTTTGCAACAAGGAATTCAATCTTCACATAAGGAGTAAGCCTCAATCAATGAGCCAAAATGGCAAAGTTTCAGACACCAACCATGGATGAACAAGTTAAGCAAAGTTGGACAAAGACACAGGGCCAACAACACAAGTGAATGGCAAATAACACACTTCACACTTAGTCTTCTCATAAGTGGAATCATGTCACCACATTGCACTTGTCAGCCCCATTTTTCTTACACACCACTGGTTTGAACAATAAGACTAAAGACAAGTAGATTCCCTAGATAAAAGAAGCACACTTAGAGGTCACACATACACAAGCATTTAGGAGACATGGCATAAATATCACATTACCTAAACTTTCCAACATTAACAGCAATCTATTTGATTTTAGGTATATCCTCCCCTCCCTGTTAGACATGATTAGACCGTTCTCCCCTACCTGAGACCCTTGTGAGTCCCAAGATCATGAGGAGAAGGTCAAAGAGATGAAAGAAAAAGTTTCAGGCCCCTGAAAGGGAAACAGGATAGGGTGGGGTCATCATCTCCCCATCTCCTTTTCCTGAGTCTCCTTTCAGAAAAAAGGGATCCTGGGCCCCACTGGTCACTACCTCCAGTTCATGCCCAAGCTCACCTTTTCCTCTCCTAAAACCCTTTCCCCCATCCAATGGCCTCACCTTAATCATCCAGTGACAACACTAGAGGTCCTAGGCAGATTCACAACCATCCAACTCGGTCATAACTTCCTTTAGTAGACTCATGGAACTAGGGTCCAGCCTTAAAGGCTCTTTGTGACCAAAATCAGTTGTAAGTACTAGGAACAGGCCCCTCATAAACACATACTAAACAATAGCAAACTAACTGATTCATGAAGACCATGTTCAAGTCTTATAGACCTTTTATTATCAAGTTCAAATGGGTACTAGAAACAAACACACCATGAACACATAGAAAATAATAACAAACTAGTTTTCCCTAACAACTTCAAACTAAAACTATGATCATAAAAGGGTTTTTGTTCTTAACCACATTGTAGTTCAAAGGAGAGAGTACACATTTCCTTTTTCATCAGGATCAAACCACATAAGGAAACAATCAGCAGACTTCAAACACCATCATCTTAGCATTTTCATCACTCTTTTAAAGGAACTTAGCTTTCAACATCAAAGGGAAACATAACAATATCCAGGAAAGCCACACAAGGACAAGCTAAGTAAGATTTATAACAAGGATCCAACTATCCTTCCTTCTTTTATCCTTTCCTTACCTGTAAGTATAACTACGTGATAAGTCCTCAAAATAAGCTTATTTTCACACAAACATGATTCATGGACAACTTTTTCTCATTGATGGACCAAACAAACTCATACATGTACACACACTCCTTGTCAAATTACCAATCTTTAAAACCCTTCTTTTAATGACCCCTTTTTTAAATCAGAGTAGACATATTTCATTTGCTAGGTGAGAACAAACATGACAATCACCTCTTAACCAACCTGTTAGACTAGGTGATTTGCCCATTTTTGTCAAACATAGACCATCTTAGAACTGCTCTGAACCTCGTTTATTATAGCAATATATGAATGAATTAAATGATTCTTTTCTAACATCAACTTATCGTGATTCCCTTCTTTTATTTGGATTAGGCATATGCTTCTCACAATTCACATAGGCAATGTTGTGTCTGTCATACCCCATTTTAACCGGGGTTAAATTAGAAGTACGACATATTGGAGATTCCTATTTTTGTTTATTTGTTTTAAGGAGTCGCCACCTAATTATTTATGGTGAATTAGGACACCTAAAGTTTATTAAAGTTATTTTCTAAAGTTAGCTCTGTTTAAGGTCTGCGAAACTTAAGATTCTAGGTAAGGGTTCAATTAGTCTAAAGGGAAGGTATTAGGCATCCTTTAAGACCTATTAACAATGGTTAACCGACCGGACTTATGTTATTTAATTAAGGCAAAAGTAGATGTAAATATTTAAGAAAATACCTTGTAAGTATTGCTAAAGTTATTTACAGTAAAACTTGTAGAAAATAATAATTGCATAAAAGAGTTAGTTAAAAATAAAATAAAAGAAGCGGGATCTGTAATGTTTATATGTATTTGGAGAAAATGACTAAAATTTAAAAGAGTTATTTAGTAAAAATTTAAAGGTTGTTTTAGACAAATATGTATTTCATGATTCCTTTTTGCTCAAAATATGTAGTCGCTATTTTGAAAATCAATTGAAATAACAGTATAGGTATTATAAGTAGTTTTATCATAAAAAAAGTGGAGATGAAATTTATAGGATTAATCGTTGGTTCCCCTTAAATTAATTACCCATGACTTCTAAAACCATCCATACTAATTTCCTACAATTCATCTAAGATAAGGAAAAACAAAATAAAAGGAAGTGTTAGTCAAACAATCAAATACACCAAGATGATAGAATGGCGGAAATAGAACGGAGTTCAAATGGGTTTATCCCATTTTGGGATGTTGCTGCCTGCTGTTGTTGCTATGGGTTTCAGCTTCACCACTGTCGTATTAGATCCCGTTTACGCACAAAAAGAATGCTGGATTAAGCCATGCCCAGTAGGCAATAGATGAAGATTGTGTGAGCAATGCAGGTTGTGGCCTCGAGTCCTAATAGAGGGACTCCTTGCGGCTCCATACACCATGTGAACAAAGAAAATAAAACAGGGAAGCATTAGAGAAGCAATCTGATTGTCAAACACGAAAAAGAAAAAAAATGTAAACTAAAGCAAATTAGGACTGATATGAATCTTCAACTACCACATATATGTACTGACAATACATGCGAATATAAGGAAGAGCAAAACTGAGCATTATTTATATAACAGAACTCAACGGATTTCAGACTTAACGACAGATTGAATATACTATGAAAACAGGACTCAGCAGATTCCAAACCAAATGACAGATTGAAGACATTATGAAAACAACATCTTATAGACAGGCTGAAGCTCTAACTGAAAGCAAATTCAGGTCATACAAGAAGGCTACTACCAGGTTCATTCATACATCAAAAGAAAAAGAGAGATAAGGAATTAGTGTTCTAAACAGCGGACTGATACTAAACTTGATTCTGAACAGACTAAACAACGCAGATACATTTAGCTATTAGGCACCTGGTGTTAAAAATACTCCAAGACAATCCACACTCTATTTTATCAGCTTTTAATATAGCAGTAGGCTTAAGCACAAATCATCATTAAGCATATCTGAGAATATATTTAGGTTACAAAATAGAAGGAAAGGATCATACTCTATTCTAAACCAACAAATCACAAATTTCAAAAAAAGAAACACCTGACGACCTTAAGAGATCACACATCATGAAGGGTCAATGCAAGGACTAAGGCCAAACAACATAAGGCCATGTACAAGATTCAAATTGAAATCCAAGTAGGGTTACCATTCATATCACGGGACTATACTAAGTAAATAGATACAAACATGCTAATGTCTAATCTCATTTATCTATATTAGATAAGAATGACACCTATAACTGACACAACCAAACAGTATTTCAACATGGGCTAGAGCTAAAAATAACCTATACAGATCACTAGCACATGAACCTTCTCATAATTAAATACATATTAGAGATAGTCAAGGTAGCCAAGTAAATATCTTACTTTGAATCGACTGGTTCACACACAAACATGAATCCAACACAGATTTATTAAGGCATGTGACTGACCAGGCTAGGCACGGATCATGTTCAAACAGGCTATGGACTAAACAGCTTCTAATGAGTACATAATTGGACAATTTTCACTTTAAACAGAACTTATAGGAATGCCAATGATTAGGTAAATTTATCTCAGCCCAGATTAGGTTGAAGCAGTAACTAAACCAGGCTAAACCACACTAATACATACAAACCAGATAACAACCTGACATGTATGATTTCTAAACTAAGTTACAAAAAAAAAAAGAACTAATATTAATCAAATTTAACTTAAAACTCATAAATTGACTAAATTATAGATTAAGCAGAGAAACATGTCAAACAAATATAAAAGGGCCCATTAATAGACTAATCTGCCAGAAATTAATAAAGTTGCACTAGACCTCTTATTAAGCCAGCCAAAACAGACACCTAATACATAATTATCAAGCTAATCTAACAACTTAATGTGATAAAATGTCACGCTTACAAGTAGTTGGCTGGACCACATCTGATTAATACTAAACATACATAAACTACTAAGACATACTTAGTGACTAACGAATACCAACAGAATCAAACTAATCACTAAGCTAACACTTAACTGTCACCTAGGCATAAATCAAACAGATAGGAAGAACATTATACAATAACCACGTTTTAGATTCAACGAGACATTCATGACCATGCTAATATCATTCGAACAAACATACAGAGGACTAGATTATCTTGGAAGTGGCATAAGCATACTAAACTTGAATTAAACAAGGATTAAACAACCACCAACAGCATGGTATGGAATTACAGAAATTAAACATGCACAGACATGTCTAAACTAGCAATTAGACAACTTATCTGACTGTGTAGAAAAAAAGCAATTAACTCAAATATGCACACCCTAGTAATTCGGCACACACAAACAAGCTATAATCCCGGCTTAAGGCAGCATTCATCTCTGGTTTGACAAGGAGCTTTCAAGGACACACACGGGTTAAACATCCTAGTCTCATGCTTATGTCATAATCTCGAGCTAGTACTTCATTGAACACTTATTTAAACCAACCATGATGATTACTTGAACCCAATTGTATGCTAACAGCTACCATACAACATTCATGCTAATTCATCCCCCCCAAATGACTTGTGAATCAGTTTTTACATTGGTGCTAACCTAAACTGATCATAATGAGAAGCAAAGCACAAATCATATTATGGTTAAACCAACAATACTGCAGTATTTAAACGATTGCCAACACCCTTTAAAGCTTAAAACAACACCACTTTTCTGTCAACATTAGGCTACATATTTTGAAATAAATCTTCTCAAAACAAACCAAAATAAACGCTTCTATGCTAATGCGAAAATGAATGATAGGATATATTATTTGAAAAAAAAATAGAGTAAAAGAGAGACGATGCTGGCCTGTTCTAATCGTATATGTAATATACCTAAGATATACACACAGTGGTGTGCATATCAGATGTATATCGAATGTATATCTTTTTCTTATCTTGATAACCCACTGTATATCCTATGTATATGCGGTTTCAAATATGTCTTAAGTCCTGGAAATTCATTCTTAAGCAACAATAGACATCTTTCAAATTCGATTAATGATTAATATCCTATCCTAATAGCTCCCAAACATCAAACAAATAACGCGACGACAACGAAACTACATGACCACTAAACATACAGCAGAATAAACTAAAAATCTTAACCAAAACAGAAATTAAAGCTTATGAGTGATAAGGTATCGAAGTTTACCTCTTTTGTGTGCAATGAACTAAGGCGTCGGGGTCTCGAATCTACTCTCGTATTGGCAGATTCGAAACTCGAGTAAAAAATTAAAGTACCTCTACGTAATTAAAATTCTTGCCGAGTTACGACGAAAGTTAATCGACTCGTCAAGAATTTAATCTTCCATCACAATTCTCATCTTTCGACAAAAAGTGTTTTTCCTGATTTTTAAAGTTCAAAACCAGAAAAGAGGGGAGCTCAAGACTGTTATGAGATAAAATCTTCCTCCTCTCTGGGATTTTCGTCTGTTTTTTTGATCTGTTTTTGTTAGGTTTTTGCTCCCAAAATCCCGTTTTTTTTCCCCAATAAAAAAAAAATCCCCCTTCAAGGTGTAAGCTCCTCTCCTTTTATAGAGTGAGGAGAGAGAGGAGCGGGGGAGAGAGACGAAGCAGCGTGGGGAACAAAGAGGAAGTGTGGAGCAGAGGCGTGGGGGGACAAGGAAAAGTGGAGGTGGCAGAGGCATGGAGACGGCAGAGATGAAGGTGGAGAGGAACCTGGGAGAGGAGAGTGAGGGACGAAGGAGGCGGGTGAGGAAACAAAAATGAAACCCTAGGGTTTCATTTTGTTAAAAGGGGAGTTGGGCCGGGTCAATAATTCGTTTGGGCTGGACCGGGTAATATTAAACATGGGCTGCTCATTTTGAGTTGGGCTGGCCGAATTTAGAATGATGGCCTTTTCTCCTTCAATTTAATTCCTTTGGGCTTTTAACTTAATAACTAAAACAAAATATATTATGTGAAGACAAATAATAATTAGTATGTAGAAAAGGGTTTAATAAAGTAAAATTAATTTAACGAGTACAAATCCTAAGATGAAACGATGACGAACCATTTAAAATTCGTGATAAAGTAATACTAGTAATGTTGATAGTAAACATAGTAAAAAAAAAGTATTAATAATACTGAGCATAAAGTGTTTAGCTTGTCAATAAATTTAGATGCCCGAGTAAATAAATTGAAGTAAAGGAGGGACAAAATTGGGTGTCAACAGTGTCAACAATGCACAAATCAAACTATTTTTCGCAGAACTTTATACTTAAGTTTCCAACACCTTTCTGGCACTGGCATTTTCCTTTTATATTACCATGCAAAATTTTGAAAATTCCCTAATTAAGGAAGGAACTCTTTTAACTTCTTGATTATTTGCTTTGACTTTCAAAAGAAGTCATTCTTTTTTACACGGACTAAAAAAGAAATAAGTTCATATATTGAAACGAAGGAAGTAATTCTTATTGAAATTCAGCGTTGTCACATGTATATGCATATTCCATGTCAAAATAATGGATTTGATATATTGAACCCGTAGCTAATACTCGCTCCCTTCTCAATTTATGTGATAAAGTTTGACTAGGCATGAAGTTTAAAAAAGAAAGGAAGACTTTTGAAAGTTGTGGTCTAAAGCAAGTCATAGATATTTGTGTGGTTGTAAATCATTTTGTTAAGGGTAAATGGAGAAGTTTTAAGTTAAATTACTTCTAAATATATAAATATATCATTCTTTTTTTGAAAGACTAAAAAGGAATGTGTGTCACATAAATTGAGACGGAGGGAGCAGTCATAAGCTACATCCGCCACTGATTTCAATATATAAAGATGTAATTGTACCTTGGATTATTTTCTTTTGGAAAGTTCATGTCCACTAAGATGCTTTGAGTGTGGTAGGTAATATAAATGTTTTCTTCAGTTGAAGGATAAGTACGCTATTATCAGTCAACTCGTAAATCTTTTAAATAAGAAGGGTATTCGCCACTTTTAGGTGAAGAGTCCTTGTTGTTTTCCATTTAAATTGAGTTTAACCAAAAAATCAGTTAGAGATTTATTTTTATAGGATTTGAAGATAAGTGGGTCGTATCCGATCCCGAGAACTCTATCTGTCAGCCTGCTTCGGAGTGATGACAAGCATAAATGTGATGAATAAAGAATAAGAATAATAGAAAATAATCTCAAGAGTTCATCTAGACAAACTTCCATGAATCTTCTTATTCATAGTCTAGTGACGGTGTTACAATATATATGGTGGGGAAAGTCCCAGATCTTGGCCCTCCTCTTTCTTCCTAAACCTTTTGTTTATATAGATCCGAGCTAGGCTATCCTACCCTACAAGTCATGATGACAAGATTGTACAGACGTCACCATGCCCAAGTGCGTGATGGCGTTCTGATTGGAGTGGGTGAATGTGATGGAAGCTGACAGAAGTGGGGGACAGCTGTAGTATGTCCCCGAGTCAATGTGGTCTCCGGATATGCTAACTCTCCCGGTGGCATCTTTTACCCAATACACTTGTGAAGCCTGAAATTTGAAAAGGAACTTTATTCGTTAATTAGAAGGAGAAAGGCTATATAACTAGAAATGGAGAAATCCTTAGAATCACAGATTATAAGTTTAGACCAAGTTGCCAATTCATAATCATGACTTAACGCGGTTAAGTTGCCGAGAAAGAAAATTAGGCTTTTCACCGCCCTAATGTAACCACTTTGTTTGGATGGCTGTTACATGTTTTTCATAATGTATCGTATTATATCGTATTGTGTTTTATTATATTGTACTGTATTATTTTGATGAATATAATATTTAGATAGGTTGTATCGTTTCCATTATGTTAGAGATCAACAATTCAACCTATAAAAAAAAGTAGGGTACAGTGTAGAGCTATCATAAAAAAATACTCCTAAAGGATAAAAAATGATTATTAGATAATAAGTGAAAGATAAAATAAGAAAAAATAAATAAGGTAACGATGCGATAACACCAAATCGATCATACGTATTGCTGGATTTAATGATACAATACAATAAAACTTAAGTAACAATCAAAATATTTGTAACAACACAACATAATAGGTACTAGGTACCAACCATCCAAACAAGCTGGTAGTGAAAATTGTTAAGACTGTTTTGCAAAACAAATACTTTGTGCAGAAAGAGATTGTGCTTTAATGAGGTGGAATTACCATGAAAGAACCTTTTCTTGCTGATTCATTAATTTTACCTGGTAATATCATTGTCATCTTAATTTATATCTATCTATATTTATCTATATATTATTTTAAAAGCATGAATATAAATGTTGGTTGACCAAACGATCCTTGAAATATTGAATGACTTTTATGCCCTTTTAGTTTAATTCTACCATGATTCTATTGACTATTTTGATAAATAAAAAATATCACAGTGAAAATACAGTTTAAAACAAATACTACTTCCTGAATTTTAGCTTCTAATATACGTAATTATTTAAAAGGGTCTTTGCTATCACACAGTGATCTTATTTACCTTGAAGTTTCTTTGTCAAATAATCTCAAGTTAATTTTCTTTGTTTCACGTAGAAGTTGACAGCCTAAGACATGGACAAACAGGAAAAGAAAAAGATGCGTAATTCGTCTAATCTTTTGGTAAGGAATTTAATATCTCTATTCAAAGTCTTTTTTTAAATCTTTTTTGTAAACTTCATATGTGTTTCTTCAATAATGCAACAGAAATTAGAGAAGTGAAAGGTACTATTAAATTATGTCAGAGGATCACTTTCGTTTGAATAGTTATTCACTGTTAACGAAAGGACGTGTCAATCATTCCAAGAAGTTGCAAAACAAATAAGGTTATGAGAGGCAATTCTCTTCAAATTGCCATCAACTTATTTAAAATTATAGTGGTGCATCTTAATCCAACCGACTTTAGGAAATTGTGGAATACATATATTGTGATGATAAAACTATAATAGTATTCGGGACTTACTCTAATATGTAGGACTTTCAAGTCAATTAATAGTAGAATTTTTAAGATGAAGAGTTATAGTAAAACAAAAGTGACTATCGGAAGATGTAAAGTTGTGAACAGAGGATGAATTAGAGATGAAAAAGTCCAAAGGTGCGTTACACAAAGAATTTTCATTGATATACTTAATTTTTAGGACATAATTTAATATATATATATATATATATTGATTATGTTTTCTAGTGCAATGCTAAAATTATAAATCCTTACTTTTAGTCTCTACCTAGAGTACACAAGTTATATGCACAAAGAGCTATTTGTGAAAATACCACAAAATACAATTAATTACAGTTGAAAAAATATAAAATACAAATGAAGAACAAAATGAATAAAATATTCTTCAGGCTGAGACGCGGATATCTCGCTCTTTTTAAGGAAATTCAAGCCCATTGCGGCATAATCTTCACCAGTCCAGTAGTACAACTCTGACTTGTCCCCTCCAAGATACAACAGCCCATCAACATCGTGTGACTCAAACAACTCCGGACTAGTTGAAGAGTCCAAAACTCCACAAAAAAAAAAAACACCTTCCTTCAACATAAAAAATTACTCTCTTTTTGTATTGAATTAGTTGGAGACTTACTGTCAACTCTCTCTTTCACTACACTAACCTCACTTTACAATATATTCTCACACAACAACACAATATTTCTTTCATATTTTTTCTACACTCCACAAAGGAAGGATGACTAACTATTTATAGTTAGGAAAATCATCCTTGAATTGAATAGGATATAAATGAAGTAGTAAAGTAGGTAGATAATGGAGAATTATGATTTAGAGGTTACATGAGTTAAAGAGAAGAATGTGAGTGAGTTAAAGGATAAGTGGTTACAAGAATTTAAGAACTCTTGTGGCCACATTTAGCCAACCAAGAACGTGTGAAATAATGCTCCAAATGCAGCCTTTAATGTAATATTTTATATTAAAATGCTAACATAAACCAACAATCCCTCACTCATTTTAATATTAAAATAAGAGAGTTATCACCAACTTAGTTGAATGGAGACTATTATGCATAATGAAGGTGTGCTCTGCATTGAACCTCCATTTAGTAAAACAACGATCTCTACTCCAGAGTCAGTAGTATGCTCTGCATTGAACTATGATTGCTTAGGGGAAATAAAGTATCACTGCTTACACATCATAATCAAGGTGTTGACATAAGCTTTATTAGTCAGCACATTACGGCCTTGTGCTATCCCTGATTTTCATGAGTGTTTTTGAGAACAAGCCAAATTCTCATAGGAAGCGACCTACCTCCACACTCATAGGTGAAATCTGTCAAGGGTGCTTTTGTAACTTTAACGCCCCACTCATACGAGCTACAAAATTTCATCAAGAGTTTATGAACTCAAGCTCCACAAATTGTTACAGAATAATGCACTCACACTATAGGAAGGGAATAAATAAATAGTGCATTTTCATAACAAGTCATCATACGATTCATTTTTCCATTGAACCTGGTTATAGGATCTCGAGTCCCCAAGTTGGGTTTCCTCATACATGATTTAGAATTTTTCGAGCTTTAATTCATCCCCCTCGATGTGCTTCAGACCCTCTCTTGCAAAGGCCTTTGTCTATAAATCTGCAAGATTATCACAAATTACACAATCAATGTTTATGGTATACCACTTTTCACAAATAATCTCACAGTATTAGATGTTCTCCTCATGGGTTTGAATTTACCGTTGTGATAACGGTATTGAACTCTACCAAACAGCGATGCTTTTACATAAGTTAAAATTAAAAGAATTGGTTTCTCAAAATAAGATATTTGACGTAATAAATTTCTCCACCAATTCTCTTCTTCACTGGCTGAAGTTAAAGTAATAAACTTAGCCTCCATGGTAGAGTTACAATACTAATTTTTTATTTCCAACAAACAACACCATATATTTTCATCTGCATCAAAAAGGCCTTTGAGTACGGCAGGATACTTTTTATATAACAAGCCACAAAATTTTCTTACCAAGTAAATATACCTGGTTTACTCGTACCTGCTAGTACTTCTGTTTCATACACAATATTAGGCTAAGTGCAGTCAGTCACATTTTTCATATTTAGGCTAGCATACTTCTTTTTGATTTCACGATTTTTCACTTTGAATTGGAAATAAATAAACACTTAATCAAAAGGAGTCGCAACACATGTACAATCCACAAAATTGTACTTCACAATTTTCGCAACATAATGTGACTGGTTACGAGAATTTTTATCACATGTGTTTTATAATGAAGTTTGCCTCACTCAAATTTCTCACATCAAAATAGTTGTTACACATATTTTTAGCTTAATTTAACAACACCAATGTTAGAGCAAAGATCAACAAACGATCAACCATTGAGGCAAACATAACATGTGAATTTTTCAAGATTAATGCATGCACTTGCCACACTTTTTAAAACATTCTCAAAGATGCAGAAATCACTTTTCATAATAAATATTTTTCTCACTTTTCTAGCCCCCACTATTTTGAGAATTTAAATAACAATTTATACTTTTGAAAAATAGTATCACTTTATTCATAAAAATATAAGGTAAAGAGTTTTTTTACCTTTCCTCCGCTTGAGTTGAGCAAGTAGAGGGAAAAAAATACTTTACCCTTTCATCGATCTAGCAACGTCGAAGCCAAATGATGTTGACATCTCCAATCTTGATATCCGCTATTTTTTCAAACTGTAGCAAACATGAATCTCCTTAAAATTGTTTGTCAAAATACCACAAAATACAATAAATTACAGTTGAAAAAATAAAATAAAAATGAAGAACAAAATGAATAAAATATTCTTCAGGCTGAGGCGCGGATATCTCGCTCTCTTTAAGGAAATTCAAGCCCACTGCGGCATAATCTTCACCGGTCCAGCAGTACAACTCTGACTTGTCCCCTCCAGGATATAACAGCCCGTCAACATCATGTGACTCAAACAACTCCGGACTAGTTGAAGAGTCCAAAGCTCCACCAAAAGAACACCTTCCTTCAACATAAAAAATTATTCTCTTTTTGTAGTGAATTAGTTGGAGACTTACTCTCAACTCTCTCTTTCACTACACTAACCTCACATTACAACATGTTCTGACACAAAAACACAATATTTCTTTCATATTTTTTCTACACTCCACAAAGGAAGGATGACTAACTATTTATAGCTAGGAAAATTATCCTTGAATTGAATAGGATATGAATGGGATAGTAAAGTAGGTAGATAATGGAGAATTATGATTTAGAGGTTACATGAGTTACAATACATAAAGGGGTAGCATGTGGGTGAGTAAAAGGATAAGTGGTTACAAGAATTTAAGAACCCTTGTGGCCACATTCAGCCAACCAAGAACGGGTGAAATAATGCTCCAAATGCAGCACTTTAATGTAATATCTTACATTAAAATGCTAACATAAAGCAACAAGAGCTACACAAGCACGTACATTAAATGTATCTTTCTACTATGCATATATAAAATTCAATTGCTTGATTATATTAGCTAGGATTCTTGAAAAGACAGAAGGTAAGAGGCGTGATAGTTAGATAGGTTATCGAAGGTGTATTATTTCTATTTTAATAGTTTGTCAAGATTAAGTATTACTTACTCTATATATATTAAAAACTTGAAAAGTTAGTATTATTATAGAATTATATATATATTGGAAATTTAAATTTTCTAATAACATCTTTTACCTCACTATTAAAATTAGTATCTAATAATAGATTTTAATTTAATTACAAATAATATTACCCAACATTTTTGTTTTGTGATAATTGATAGGGAATAACGTGCAAGTGCACGTTCGTAGAGACTAGTTATATTAAAAGCATAAACTCCCTAACTTGAAAGTTAAATTACGTAAATACCCTTTTAAATGAATTAATGCCTCTATTTAAATTTTAAAAAAAAAACACCAATTTCGAAGGGATGTAATCCTTCAGATTATTTCTATGTCGGTATAGTTTCTAACTAACAATTATTTTCTCTGACTTGGTTTTTAAACTTTCAAACAAAACATAACTTGATACCCCTTTTGTCTCATCTTCTTTCTTACCAGACTTCAAACAATTAAATATTTTGGCTAATCAAATTCACTACACTGGCCAAGCATTCTTTATTACAGGGTTCCATAAAATGAAAATACGTATATATTGGACATTAGAATTCCTTTCCCGGATCTTCTTTTGACTTCATTTCACGGGACTTTTGTTGACCATTGATGGTGGTGCTTCTTGAGCCATTTGATAGAACATTAAAAATTTGAAAACGACCATAGTGTTCCAAAGTAAAATAACCCCCCCCCCCCCCAACAAAAAAAAAAACCCCTCCCCAACTTCATTTCATTTCTGTGGTCATTTGAGCGTCATTAAATTGAACAACAACAACATACCCAGTATGGTCTAAGGAGGGGCGCGGTGTACGCAGATCTTTACCTTTGTGGGGGTAAAGAGGTTGTTTCCAAAAAACCATCGACTCGAGAAAAATGATCTTGAAAAACAGGTTTGTTAAAAAAAAATGCAAGAGTAGAAAAGATGTGATGAAACTTACTGAGTGAGCAATTATTGTGTTTGAGCGCTAAGAGTAGTACTAAGTTCAAAGAAAATCTTTGAACTTGACTTCGTTGACTCCCTCGACAAGCAAATAAAAGCCTTGTCCAGACATTTGTTGGTGACTAAGATGGTGAATTCCGATAAACAAATCTCATCCCTGGTCCTTGAAAAACAATTGTCCCGGAGTAATTGCCGTATTGCAATTTGGCAAAAGAGATGAAATATGGTTATTTCGACAATTTAACAATTCAAAAAAATAACAGATCTTCGAAATTTGTAATGTATATCTTTTTTCATACTAGCAAAAATTTGCTTAGGATAATACATTGTATTAGAAGATGGCTTGAAAATCTCATGAGACTTTTAAAATTTAAATATGTTACTTCGGCAAATTTCATAATAGAAATTAAAGGGTTCTCTTGACAAACAGAAATGTATATGTAAATCACCTAAACTAAATGTTGATAGCCTAGTTTAAATTAATATGTAGATAACCTGAACGAAATGTTGATAATCAAGTACCGATAAAAGCTAAATATTTTTTCAGTTTTGGTTCTATAGAAGATGCTACCAATAACTATGATCAAGAAGACTACCAGAATCTTTTAGCTCCAAATGGTCTTCCATCACATCGATACATGATTGTCAGATATTCATAATGCCCCATTTTATTTTTCTTATTCTGTTATTTTAGTAATATTAATTTTATTTTACAAAATTATATATTATTAAATAACTCAATATACACACGCGACGAGAAACTAGTTGATATAAATTGGTATCTCCTCCTAAACACATAAGTAGTATTTCATGGAAAAATTATTTTACAGTGATGAAAAAGATTCTTAACAAATATCCTTATATTCTCATGGAGAAATTAAGAGTTGAAGCCTCAGATAGTCGATCTAACATCAATGTAGTGTTCAGACGGTAATTCCAGATATCAATAATTTTCATCCTCATTGACTTCTCTATAAATAGTAGGGGGGAAAAAAGACAAATTTTAAAACAGGTTAAAAAAATGTAATCGCACGTTCGGAAAAACCTGATTTGGTCCAACACGGTCGTTGGTCAACGTTTTCCGTCGTTACATAATGTCACACATAAGCAGTTGAATTATAAATGAAAAAATAGGATTATTAGATACTCCTTTTGTCCCATTTTATGTGATACATTTTTCTTTTTAGTCAGTATAAAAAAGATGATACATTTCTATATTTAGAAATAATTTAACTTGAAACTTCCTTTTTTACCCTAATGAAATGAATTATAGTCACACAAGTATCTATGACTTGTTTTAGACCACAAATTTCAAAAGTATTTCTTTATTTCTTAACCTTCGTGCCTAGTCAAACTATGTCACATAAATTGGGCTGGAGGGAATAATAAATAAAGATAAAATGAGAAACAATATAAGGCGACGACACGATCACGCCAAATAGATCATTACACAAAATGACACTTTTCGTCGCTACATAACAATGAGATTTAACGATACAATACAATAAAAAGTAATAATCAAAACAAACATTATCGGAAAACCTGATTTTGGTCGGATCAAAGCATCCCCGGTCTTTGCTATTTTCTGTTACCGGCAACGTGGCATTGAACAGAGTAAAACATAATGTTACCAAATAAATAGCAATTCTAAAACAGTAAAACTTAAGAAACCAATCGAAAATAAAATTCCCTGATATCTGTTTCAATTTTGATCCTCATTGGCTTCACTATAAAAGGTCTTAAGAAAAGTAAATAAAAAAGACATAATTAAATTAAAAACAGTTATTTAAGACAATGTACTGGTATATTGTTTTGGTGAATACATTGTTTTAATAGATTGTATAATTTCCCGTTGTTACAAATCGTCAAACATCAGCAATCTGAACTATAAACTTACAAGAAAAGAGTATGATGCAGAGCTATCATAAAAAGGTAAGGTAAAAGATAAAATATTATTAGTAGACAATAAGAAAAGACGAAATGAGAAAGGGAAAAAAAAAGGTAACGATGCGATCACATCAAATCGATCGCTACATAAAATGGAACTTTTCAATGCCATACGATATGTAGCAACCATCCAAACAAGCTATAACCTTCCGTGATCTAATGAAGAAGAAAATTCCCTCACATCCACCATATTTTCATCTTCCCGTGCAAATAATTTTAGAAATCAGCAGTCTTAAAATCCGAAAACTTAATCCTAAGAGCAAAAATAGAGATGACATATTGAAACTGGAAGAGCGAATCAATAGAGTTTAATGTGTGGTGATGGTGTTATAAAGCTAATTTTTTTAGGCTGGCTTAAATTTGGGCCTATCATTTGATTGGGCTGACTGTCAAATCTCTTTAGAAATGGCACAAGGTTGCCACTTTTAGGACAGTTGTTGAGATTTTAGTCAATGTTTGAAAATTACTACTCCCATTACATGACACTCTTTCCTTTTTAATCAGTCCAAAAAAGAATGACAATTTTTTATATTTAAAAATAATTCAACTTTAAATTTATCTTTTTACCCTTAATGAAATGATTGTCAACCACACAAATTTCTATAATTTGTTTTACTCCAGGAGTTTAAAAGAATTTCCTTTATTTTTTAAACTTCGTGTTCATTCCAACACCCTCATATAAAATGGACAGATGAAGTTATATTTAACCATAGTTTAAAAGGCGGACAGTTATTACTGCTTCTTCTTCTCCGCTTTCTCAAACCTTAGGACAATGTGTCCTTAAGTTCAGTATTTTAGCTAAGAACCTCAGGAAATAATTTGATTTTTTTTTTTCAATTCAGACTTTAGAATTTAAGTTTTAGTGTCTTTTCAGTTTCAACTCAAACTTAAGGAACCCTGAAGTTTAAACTACATAGTTCGAAGTTCAGGGACACTCCTAAAATTCGAAATGTATAGTTCAAATTTCAAGCTTGTGTCCCGAAGCTCAATTATTATGGTTCCAACTTCCAGCTATTTGGAGAAGAAGAAAGAAACGGGAGAATAAGAACAAAGCAGTATCATTAGTGACCAATTTGATGTAGTAATCTTAAGATTTTGATGGCTAAAATGATGCAGATGTTCATAAAATTATGAAATGATGCATATGTTCATAAAATTATGTCCTTAAGTTTGAACTAGTCAATTGGTACTTTAGTAAAAATAAAGTAACGGGGCTTATATAATATGAGGGTCAAACTCAGTTGCGCGATGAAAATCCTGGTGGAAGAAGAATAAGAAGAGGGCAAGCTGGCAGCGGGAAGGAGAAGAAGACAAGCGGGAAGTGTCATTTTCTTAAGTGCAAGCTAAACTTTAAATAATTTGCAAATCCTGGAATTTGCTCTCTGTGGCCTTATGAAGGTCACTGTTTAAATTATTGATACGATCCTCAATGGCACAAATAGCACAAGGATGCTTAGAAAGACATGGGACGTTTGGATGATAGCATGGGAAGAAATTGTGGAGGCTTCTACACTAAGTGGCTAAAAGCGCAAAGGATTAAAAGTGCAAATTGTGGCTATAAGATGCAAATCGTGGCCAAGATTCCAAATTCAAGGCTAGGGATGTAATTTGGGCTACAATTGCAAGACAATTGGTGTTTGGAAGATGAAGATCCCATGTTGGGATATTTTTGCAAAGAGCCACTTTAGGGCCTTTGTTGTAAGAGCTTTTAGTACAAATAAGACACTTAGTCTTCATTTCTTCCTTAGCATATGCATTATGATGAGATGAATACTCTTGTTGAGTGATAGATTGTGTAGTCAGGATTAGCTTTAGTTAGTGATAGATAATAGTGGAATTCCATTGTTGGTTTTAAACCTTATTTCCATTGATTTCATAAAGAGTTGTTCATTTGTGGATTCAATTGAATTTCTCTTGCCTTGAATTCAAATAGTTCAGGTTCTTTTGATTGAATCCAATTGGAGGGGTTTAGGTTTGATATATCTAGGTTTGTCTATAGATTCATCAGGGTCTAGCTTCTATCCATCTTTTCTCATTCCCTTTTCTTCAATTCTCACCTCAATTTCTTGTTATCCTTTAATTTCGCATTTTAGGTACTGATTTGGTGTTTCCCCCAAATTGAATCCTTATCATTTGGTATCAGAGCTTAGGCTAGAGTGTTATTTCTACAATCCTCAATCCTAGGTTCTTCATATTTGAAAAAAAAAAATCAAAATTTTTTAAATTCAAAAAAATTGTTGTTATGTTGTGTTTTGTGTTGATTTGAGATTAGATTTGAGTTCTTTGATATCAAATCTAGCTAGATTTCGAATTTGAGAGTGTTTGGAGGTGTTTTGAAGAAATCACTATTGAAGGACCTTCAAACCTTGAAGAACACAAAGTGGGTTGGTTGATTAGACGCTTAATCAAGTTCAATTTGGAGTGGACTTCGTTCTCCTAGTCGAGAGGAGGTTGATATGCTCAAATTACACATATTAATGGTATAACGCGGACATTGTCAAATATAGTAATCCAACAAGGTTGGGGTTGAATCCCACAGGGAATATGGTGTGAAAAAGTTACTAAAGTCGTAGGATGCTAAGTTTAGGTCTAATGTTTTAATCCGATGATTTTGGTAATAGTTGGTTTTTCTATGACTAATTGCTATCTACTTGCTTTGGTGGAAATTTATTGTAAAAAGAAACTAAAGTTGTGTCCCCGTTAGATAGAGTGTATGATCATGGGTATTGATCTTGATATACTTCTAATGGATCATTATATGAATGCACTTAATCTTTATATGAATCTCTACTATTTCCCAATAAATAAAGATTATCTCTTTCTATGATTTTCCCAAATATAAGAAAGTAACTGTGAAGAACGATTAATCATGCCAAGTAAATTCTTCTTATTCCTAAGTGAATTTATTAAACAAAGTTTAAAGCTTTGAGTCCATGTTATTTATTCTTACCAACCCTAATTATTTTCCTAAATAAATCAAGGTTTATGGCTTTAATCAATGTTTGCAACCATTAATTATGAATGAAGAATGAAGAACAAATAAACCCTAATAATCCATTATGTGTATATCAATCACAAACCCAATCACAAAACACCCATCAATTGGGTTCACAACCCTAGTAAGGGAAATTAGCTACTCATAGAGGAAGAAGAACAATAAGAAATAATGGGGATCATAATGCTTACAATTGATTGCTTGGAATTGAAGAGAAATTAATTGCAATTGTTTGTAATCTCCCAAAAGACTTCAAAACTATGAGTAACTAATGTTAAAGAAAATAAAACTGAGTTCTGTAGTAATTGTCTTTACAAGAAACCTAAATAAGGTATTTATAAGAGTCAAAGTCGTGCAAAATAAGGTCTGCGTACACTTTACCCTCCCCAGACCTCACGTTGTAGGATCCACTTTTACGGACCGTAAATATTATACGGTCCGTATAACCTGCCAGTAAATCCTCTTCTCTTTAAGACTCTTCTGGAACCAACCTACGGTGAGATTTACGGACTGTAAATATTATACGGTCCGTACTTCTGCCTGGACTTCCACTTCATGTCTGAGCCCTTTCTGTTAAGCATCCACGATGGCATTTACGGACCGTGAATATTATATGGTCCGTATGTTCCTCCGTATAAATCAGGCTTCAGTTAATTTTCTTTCTTTTCAGGCTTCAGTTAATCTTCTTTCTTTGAACATCTTTCTACTCCATTTCCACGACTTGCTCCCGAAATACGTTAAACATCTGTAACATGTCACAAACACATCAAAAAGACCAAGACTTGCTCAAAAACAAGTAAAACTTATAGCCAAAAAGCATCGAATGTGCCATAATTTCACGACACATCAACACTCCCAACTTAAAGTCTTTGCTTGTCCTCAAGCAAGTCGCACAACACAATGACTCAATCTACGACTTAGATATCGCAGAGTACTGATGTCTACATTGGTTTTGACTCTGAACTCCTGGCATGCACGTTTTTCTTCCAAGGACCACCCTGTTTTTCTATTTTAAACCATATGCACAACCCAAGAACGTTATGACTAACAATGAAGCTTCAATGCATGACATTACATTATCGAATATATTATGATGCCCATAAACGCTACTTTAGGCGGTCACTTTATTTTGCTCAATTTTCATCCTTATGCCCTCACATAGACCAAAGAATGTCCCAACACAGTTATATACAACAAGAATGGGACTAAGACGAAGGAGAAGAGAAAAACACTCACACTCACAAAGAAATTCATATCTACACATGCAAATACCATAGGCTTGCCCTCATTTTCTATGTTTTCATCCTAGGCTCGTTCGGTTGTGATCACATTAGGACTTGTTTTGGCTTGTAATGTAGGCTTAGGGACGGGTAGGATACTTTTTTGATATTAGTGACTCACCCTCTGTGGACACTACAACATCTTTTCACCTTAATTCACCTCTTTTCTTTCAAATTTTCGACCTCGATGTGGTTTTATTCCTACTAAATTACATTAAAAAAAAATCTTTTTTTTTCTTTTTGTGTTATAATTTTATAATTTTTTTCTATTCTTTTCTCTCTCTTTATATATATATATAAGCAACTACCACATCGAATCTCTACTAGAAACTCCATCACCCCCAAACTTATGTTTTTAACATTTACTCCACATTTAATTCACCCCCAACTTAAGCATTTTGTCTCACCTATCTAGTAGCCTCAAGGAGGGAACTGGTGCCAAGATGGATTAATTTGACAATGAGTAAGGTTTCATAATTGGCTAGCCAAAAAAGGTCAAAAGGCTCAAAAAGGGAAACTAGGGATACTTTAGGCAAAGTGACTGTTTACACAAAGAAAGCCTAAGATTATCTCACAACTAAACTAATTTTCCGATTTCAAACACGACCAACCGAGCAAGTTCTGGATTATACATGCATAAATAGAACCAAACTAGCAACTCACACACACATTGGCATAAGGACAACTACTTTTACAATTGTGTCCTCCTAAGCAGTCATTCATCACACATAATACCCCAACAATTGTAATGTCATACAAAGAATCAATCTTGTCAACTAATAACTTATTCTTAGTATGCATTTTTGAAATTTTCGAGGGTCCAACATTTCGCACAAACCATAACAACATGCCATCATTTACAGAGTAACACCAAATAAGTCAAAATTACTCTACTCAACCTAAGCAACATCCTAAACATGCCAGTTTTAACAAAGTAACCCCCCCCCCCCCCCCCCAGGAAAAGAACTCTGTCAAAGAAAAGCCGAGGGGGTTCCTAAACACATGTTTACACTACACTACTATTAAATAGTCCCACCCCCAACTAAAGACTCATGCACTGCCCTCAGTGCATCAGCGTAAGCATAAACAAAATAAGGGACCGGACTACCTGAGGCACACTATGTGCGATGCTCCTCCTGCTGAGCCTCTACTGCATCAGTATCAGTGGGTACTGGGTCAACTATACTGCTGGGAGGCTCGGCCTGAGTCTGCGGAAGTGGGTCCGCTGGTGGAACAGAAGTCCCGGCCTCCTCTGGTACCTTAATGCTAGGTACCGTCTGCTCAACAGGGGGATCCAAACTGCTCGATGCCCCTGTGTAGTGGAAATCAACCATAGATCGTCGCGTGGCATGCCTCAACTGGCGCTCTTCTAACTTCACTATGTCAACCCGTTTATCCTCTGATCTCGGCCTCTTGCCTCTATCTTGGGCTAAGGACTCCCCCATAGAAAGTCGCACCACTAGCACCAAGATGCCAAGTCAATCGGCATAGCTGATTGAGGGGGATTTTCAAACACTCCCCCCTCTTTTACCTGAAGCCCAAGGACGTCGTCCTTTAGCTACGTAATATCTCTCTTCACTGCTTTCAGGTCTGCTGACAACGATACCTTCTCCAACTCAAGTACTCGCCTGTCAATACCATCAATTCTGGAGTGAATTTGACGGTGTGACTGGGTAAGGGACTCTTGTAGCGGTTTCATCTCCTTCCGAACTGCCTGTGCTATAACTTCCTCCAACTCCCCTAATAGGCTAGTGATCTATCGATCGGCTCTGTCCGCCTTTACATATGAGTCATGGAAGTTCTGTCTGTTAAATGGAATCATTATACCTCCAGGAAGTGCTGTAGATGTGGAGATGACTCTAGTAGCAGGTAGGGATGCCGTGGGGATCGGCTCAGTAGCAACCTCAGGGGCTGCGGATGCGGTGGGGCCCGACGATGACTCTGGAACCACTGTAGGAGCTGGTACTTTCGTGGCGGCGGTCTCAAAACCCTCTGTGGTCTCCTCCAATGTCGTTTTCTCATCCCCATTCTGATAAAATTCATATTGCACAAATTCTGGGGCTGTCACACCGCCTCGGGCTGCTGCCAACCTATCCTTAACCTCTCTATCTTTGCTCTTTATCAAACTGTAGATGTGTTTTGCCTCAAACTTATGGTCCCAGTAAGGAACCTTCTGGATGTCAGGCTTCAGACAAAGGGCCGTAATCAAGCATGGGAAAACCAACAAAAGGCCAGGTTGAGTTGCCCGCATTCGAACCTCATCGGCTATCAATTTCCCTATATCAACTGCATACCGAGACATGATGGAAGCCACTAAAATTGTCTGGCTTATAGTGAGCTGACTATCTGTCTGAGTTGGTTGTAGTCTATGCATTAGGACACTCCACCAGATTTGTGCCTCCACTGAAAGATCTTTCTTTTTTATCGGTGCGCTAGAATTTGTGCGCCAAACTGGATTCCCTCTAGCAATCACCGAAGCCACGCACGGTACTTCTTTCATCTGGTCATTCCTGTTCCCCACCAATCTATAGTCTAACTCATCAGTGTTTGCTGGTTGTTCATAGTTGTCCTCGAAGTAGAATCGGTTTATGGCCTTGCTAGAGAAATCAATCCTTACACCTCTAATAGTCACCTTTTGGAGGCGTATCACTGTCTTTGCTTGTTGGGATGGCTTGTACCTGTTGTTTATCTCCGCTGCATAGTTGGCGTAGAACTCTTTCACAATAGATGGTACATATGTGCCGAGTGGCTAGCTAAGGAATCTCCATCCATGGTGATCAATGATAGCATGTATGGTTGGGAAGTGTTCCAACCCTTCAAAATTGATCCGCCTCTCCTCATAGATATTCCGGCGAAAACCCTGTCCTCCTTCCTTTGGCTCTAGCCCTTTATCATATATTTCTTTCGAGCCTTGGACCAAGAACCTAACAGCATGTTCAGACCTCTCCTTCATTCTGTTCTCATTTAGGCGTGCCGCCTCTTCAGCATCATACTCTTCCAGCGCATTTGTCGCCTCCTCTGGACTAAACAGGTCAGGAGAGCTTAATGAGTGCTTCCCATCACTGCTGGTCCCCTTATCAGATGGGGGAATTGCCGGATCTTGGGCTGCTCTTCGCGGCCTTGTGTTTCGTGCGACAGGAGCCTGGTCTTCATCACAGAGCTTAGTTTTGACTTGGGTTCAGCCTCGCCCTCGGCCCTATCCTGTGCCCTGGGCACGACCTCTTGTTTTAGCCATACCTGTGGACTACATATTAGTATCTATAATAATAAACATGTAGACAAGGATGCTAAATTTTTTTTATACGGGCCGTGAAAAACATACGGTCCGTAAAACAGACCGTAGATTTGTGACAAAATGACATGCTTGTTCATGGAGATTTTACGATGGATTTATACGGTCCGTATAATTTTTACGGTCCGTAGAACTCTTCGTAAATTTGGGATAGGAAATTTGGGAACTGAGGTAAATGTTTTACGACACAAGTTACGGGCCGTAAAATTTATACGGTTCGTAAGTTATGTCATAAAACTGGAACAGAGAGACACACTGCATATGGTATATATATATATACGACACAAATTTACGGTTCGCAAATTTGTCCGTATATATACTTTTCTCTGTAATCAGTTACCAGGCTTCTCCTTGGCCCTATGCATTCAAAACTTGTTCTTAGACATGGATTCCTGTTATTTTGCTCGTATCAAGTCGGGGTTACTCAGACTTCACCCCAATCTACTCTTTTTTCTCATTCAAGCATTTTATCGAACAGTTAGTGGGCATTACACATTGTTATATCAATTAAGACATACACTCGAAATGCCCACCGACCCAATGGGGTTTTCGAATTCTCATTTCCCATGAGTCCAATGTTCAGCAACACAACCAAATCCCCGCCCTATCTGATTTCAAGTTTTATACCCCCAACAATAAAAATCCCATAAATCACCCATTAAGGGTATTTATGAAGCACACAAAAGATCATAACTAGGGTATGACAACATTAGCAAACCTGATAGGGATGGAGATGATTAACTTCACTGAAGAATATTAGTAGGAAAGAAATAAAAAAAAATGCCTTTTGCTTCTTGCTTCAACTATTTCGGGTGAGGAGGGTTTTTTTCTTGGGTATGGTGGTGGGGGGTTTGTTGATTATGTGTGAGGAGTGTTTTCAGAGATGGGGTTTGGTAGTGGAGGGATTAGAGGGAGTGAATTTAGGGATGTGATTATGTGTGGGGAGTGAATTTTGGGTATTTGAATTTGAAAAGACGAGAAACGGATGATGGTTGATTTGAAGTTGAAGCAAAAATAAACGCGTCGTTTATTCTTTATACCCTATGCGTCTTTTTTCACTTAAACTTACCTGGCCCTTTACGCTCTTAATCTATGACAGTAAAAATTTCACGGGGTGTAGATCTGTCCGTAGATCTGTGACGGTAATTTATCTGACGATCCTCGGTTCACGCTTAAACATACGGTCCGTATAAATTATAAGGTCCGTATGTTATGGCGTAAATCAAGAACAGAAAGAGCTTTTACCTGACTTATGTTCTACGCTTCCATCTACGGACTGTATATTTTATACGGACCGTAGATTCTGGCGTAGATCATTAACAGAGAACCGTTTTTTTTCTTCTTCAATCTACGCTTCCATCTACGGACGGTACATTTCATACGGACCGTAGATTCTGGCATAGATCATCTCCAGTGTCTATCCTTTGCATCCTGCACCAAAACAAACATTACCCTGTATGCTGCTAACAAAAACATAAAGAAAATAAACATTACACTTGGGTTGCCTTCCAAAAGCGCTTGATTTAACGTCGCGGCACGACGATGGTAACCATTCACTCCTTATTTGCGTACACTAGATCGTTGTTCGTTCCGAGGTGCTTTAATCGGTATCGGTCAACAATCCTATCCTCCGAAACCATCCCGTGATAGTGCTTCAATCTCTGCCCATTCACCTTAAATGTCCGATTCTATCTCCGGACTTTAACTCAATCGCTCCATGGGGTGAAACACCTATCACCTCAAACGGACTAGACCACCTTGATTTTAGCTTACCGGGTAGCAACTTAAATCGAGAGTTAAACATCAAAACAGGATCACCCTTGTAGAACTCTCGCTTCAGGATCTTCTTGTCATGGTATTGCTTCATCCTTTCTTTATATAGTGTTGCACTCTCATATGCCTGGTACCGAAACTCATGCATCTCATTTAGTTGAAACAACCTGAGCTTGGCTGCTTCCTCCCAATCCATATTCAATTTCTTCAGCACCCACATAGCTTTATGCTCAAGTTCAACCGGCAGGTGACAAGCTTTTTCGAACACAAGCTTGAAGGGTGAAGTCCAAATCGGAGTCTTGAAAGCAGTCCGGTATGCCCATAGAGCATCATCGAACTTGCAGGCCCAATCAGTTCTATTTGCATTTACTGTTTTTGCTAGAATGCTCTTGATCTCCCTATTGGATACTTCAACCTGCCCACTTGTCTGAGGATGATAAGGTGTTGCCACCCTATGTTTTACACCATATTTCTCCAATAACCCCGCGAAGGCTCTATTACAAAAGTGGGATCCACCATCGCTGATTATAGCCCTCGGAGTACCAAAACGAGTAAATATGTTCTTCTTGAGGAACCCTATAACACTCTTGGCCTTGTTATTAGGTAAAGACACCGCTTCTACCCATTTTGACACATAATCCACAGCAACCAAGATGTATTTCATGCCATCCAAACTCACAAAGGGTCCCATAAAGTCAATCCCCAGGACATCGAACACTTCTACCTCCATAACAAAATTCATAGGCATCTCTTGCCTTTTGCTTATATTCCCTTGCCTCTGACATTGATCACAAGACCGCACCAATAAATTAGCATCATGAAAGATGCTTGGCCAGTAATAACCACATTCAAGTACCTTAGCCGCAGTCCGGTTACCACTATGGTGACCCCCAACAGGAAAGTCATGGCACGCCTTTAGAATAGCCATCACTTCACTTTCAGGAACACAACGCCGAATGATGTTGTCAACGCATGTTCGAAACAAGTAAGGCTCGTCCCAATAGTACTGTCGAGCATCTCGCAAGAACTTCTTCTTCTGGTAAGCTTTGATATCTTCTGGAACTATGCCTGTTACCAAATAATTGGCAATGTCAGCATACCACGGTGCTACTTCCATTGACACATCCAACACCTTCTCATCTGGAAAAGCATCATCTATATCTAGCTCATCAGAAGGTCTCCCAACCTCTTCAAGCCGAGATAAATGGTCAGCAACCTGATTCTCGGTGCCCTTACGATCCTTCACCTCAAAATCAAACTCTTACAGCAATAGTACCCATTGGATCAGTCGCGGCTTTGCTTCCTTCTTTGACATAAGGTATCTCAATGTTGCATGATCAGTGTATGCCACGACTGTGGACCCCAACAAATAGGCCAAAAATTTCTCAAAAGCAAACACAATAGCAAGCAGCTCTTGCTCTGTCACTGTGTAATTCATCTGGGCGGCATTCAGTGTTCTGCTTGCGTAATAGATCGGGTGCATAATTTTATTGTGCCTATGCCCAAGCACAGCACCTATTGAAAAACCACTAGCATCACACATTAATTCAAAAGGTAAGGACCAGTCAGGAGCAACAATAATAGGAGCATTAGTGAGACGCTCTTTTAACTCCTCAAACGCCTTCCGGCACTTATCATCAAACACAAACTTAGCCTCTTTTTCAAGAAGCTTACACATCGGGTTAGCAATCTTGGAGAAATCTTTGATGAAGCGCCTGTAGAAACCAGCATGTCCCAAGAAACTTCGGACACCCTTGACTGAGATACGTGGTGGAAGTTTTGCAATCACATCAATTTTCGCTTGATCGACCTCAATTCCCTTTTCAGAGATTTTGTGACCAAGGACGATCCCTTCCTTCACTATAAAATGGCACTTCTCCCAATTTAGAATGAGATTTGTCTCCTCACACTTTTCAGCACTTGACCCAGATGGCCAAGACAATCTTTAAACGAGTCACCCACAACAGAAAAGTCATCCATGAACACTTCCAAGAAGTCCTTTACTATGTCAGAGAAGATTGACATCATGCACCTCTCGAAAGTGGCTGGTGCATTACACAAATCAAAAGGCATCCGGCTAAATACAAATGTCCCATAAGGACAAGTAAAAGTAGTCTTCTTTTGATCTTCTAAAGCAATGCTGATCTGATTGTAGCCTGAATAACCATCAAGGAAGCAATAGTAGGAACGCCCCGCTAGCCTGTCAAGCATTTGATCAATAAAAGGCATAGGGAAATGGTCCTTGCATGTGGCTGAGTTGAGCTTGCGATAGTCCATGCAAACTCGCCATCCGGTGACAGTTCTAGTTGGGATCAACTCATTCTTTGCATTCGGCACAACAGTGATGCCGCCCTGCTTAGGAACACATTGGACTGGGCTCACCCATTTACTATCAGCAATTGGGTAAACTACTCTCGCATCTAACCATTTGATGATCTCTTTCTTGACAACGTCTTGCATATTCTCGTTCAGTCGCCTGTGATGCTCTACACTCGGTTTGCTATCTTCCTCCAACTGGATTTTGTGCTCACCGATCCCAGATGGAATACCTTGAATGTCTGCTATGGTCCAACCAATAGCACGTCTATACTCCCGCAACACCTCCAAAAGCTGTAGAATCTACTCCTCAGTCAGTAGGGCTGAAATAATCACCGGTAATGTATTTTCCGGACCAAGGAATTCATACTTTAGATGTGATGGGAGCTGCTTAAGCTCCAACTTAGGTTGCTCAATAATCGAAGGCTTTGCTGGCGGAGTTGTTCTATTTTTCATATCAAGATTTAGCTTCTTTGGGTGGTAAGAATATGAACCTAACCCAACAAGTGAATTAATTGTCTCCACATAACCTTTCATGTCCTTAGCATCAAAGTTCACAAGAATACCAGCTAGAGCTTCCCCCAAACTTTCTTCTTCTATTTTGAACTCCACTGCTTCATCAACAACATCAAACGAATAAATTACCGAAATACTCTCGTAAGCACTTGGTAACTTCATTCCCTTTCTAGCTTGAAAAGTAACTTCTTCATCGTTGACTCGGAACTTGTTTCATTTTTCTCCGAATCCATCAGAGCTCTCCCTGCAGTAAGGAAAGGTCTTCCCAGAATAATAAGAATGTCCCGATCCACAGCACAGTCAAGAACCACAAAATCAGCGGGCAACATAAAATCACCAACCCGCACAAGTACATCA
This sequence comes from Lycium barbarum, assembly GCF_019175385.1. NCBI lineage: Eukaryota > Viridiplantae > Streptophyta > Magnoliopsida > Solanales > Solanaceae > Lycium > Lycium barbarum. Next base: position 139,993,100 of record NC_083340.1, on the reverse strand, counting down.
TCAACCACCCCAACAGGTCTTTTGATAGACCTATCAGCCATTTGTAACCTCATAATAGTCGGCCTTGGCATCCCCAAACCTGATTGTTTGTATATAGAAAGGGGCATCAAATTAATACTCGCCCTATTATCACACAATGCACGAGAAAAATCATGGTGCCCAATAGAACAAGGAATGGTGAACGCCCTAGGATTTTTCTTTTTCTAAACAGTAGTAGTTGAGATGATGGAACTCACAGTGTGAGTCAAACTTACGGTTTCATGTTGAACCGATTTCTTCTTGGTCAGCAGGTCCTTCAAATATTTAGCAAAGCCGTGCATCTCCTTGACAGCTTCTAAGAAGGAAAAATTTAGAGATAACTGCTTCAACTGATCATAAAACTTCTCGAACTTAGTATCTTCCTTTTTCTTTACCAACCTCTGAGGAAAGGGAGGTTTAGACTTAAAAAGCTGAGTCAAAGGGCGGAGAGCCCCTTTCACAGTCTGCTTGCTCGTGTTATCAGCATCCTTCACTATCTTTGGAATATCAGCCACCTTCTTGTTAGCAGGATTCTCATCAACAATAATGGGTGCTTCAGACTACACCTCATCCTCCTCATCTATCGGCTCAAGATCAACCACCTTCTTATCAACTCCTTGGAGTATTTTACTACTCCTAGTAATGATGGCAAACACACGGTCTACACCGCCTCCCCCACTTTTTGGATTTGGAATAGTGACACTCGGAAGTCCTCCCTTTTTAGAAGGGTGCTGCTCTCTAGAAATATTCCTCATCTGTGACTCAAGCTTCTGAATAGCCGCTGTATGGGAACCCACTATCTCTGTCAGCCCAGACAAAGTCCTCTCAGACTTAGACTGATTGGCCAGAATCTTCTCAAGTGTTGATTTAACCTTCGAACTACCTTGCTCTGCTGACTACCCTTTCAGTGGTATATAAGGTGTTGACACCCAATTTTGTCCCTCCTTTATTCCAGTTTAATTCCTTGGGCTTCTAAATTTATTAACGAGCTAAGTACTTCATTTTTCACTACTATTTTTTATTTCTACTACTATTAATATCGTTACTTTCATCTTCACTATTTTACTATCAACATTACTAGCATTACTTTATCACGAATTTTTATGGTTTGTCATCATTTCATTTTAGGATTTATACTCGTTAAATTAATTATAAGTTAATACTTTAGTAAGTCCTTTACTTTCTACATATTAATTATTAATTGCCTTTACATAGTATATATTGTACTAGTTATTACGTTAGAAGCCCAAGAATAATTAAAATGAGGGAAGAAAGACCAACACTTCAACCAAATCCGAGCCCATCAACAATAAACATAATATGTTCCAACATTTGAGCCCAAGTTAGTAGCCTATTAATATTTTCGGACCAGTCCCCTATAACCAGCCCACTATCCGAAATATTCAGTCCAGCCCACTACCCACTTACCTGACCCAACCCACTTTCTTTTAAAGCCTGTTCGTCATCTACAACTTAAAGAAAAGGAAAAACCTAATCCGATTTCCTCTCTCTCCCGCTCCATTTCCAGCAAAAAGCCTAGTCCTCTTTAGCCATAAACAAGCTTGTCTACCACATTTTCATACCAAAATTTGTCTTTCTTTCTGTTTACCTACATGCGTTTGTCGATTGAAGGGGAGAGGTCTTCCCACTCTTGCTTCAAGACACACGATAATCTCCAAAATCAGAGAAAGTCTAGCCATTTTGAGTAAGATCTGAATCAAATCACGGGAAAGGACTTCAACATTCGGATTAGTAGGAGCTTTGACTCAATTTTGAATTTTTGGATTTCAAAATTCCGCTCGTTAGAACCCTAACGCTAACATTCATCTCTTATAAATACACCTCTTACAGGGACGAAAAAGGCGGGAAAAGGGAGTTTACAAAAAAAAACTTAATCTGGTTCCGACAAAAAGTCCAGTTTTTCCAGTTGAGACTTTCATCGAGTCTATACTTAGTTTACATTTTTTTGTCCATTCTATTGTGGTTGAATGCATGGAGGATCTCGGAAGTAAATTCTCAGTTCCATCCGGGACAAAGATTGCATTCAAAAGATCTGAGCGTCGTTAGTGTTCGAGTGTAGATCCGAGATCCACACCCCTGTTCACTGTACCCAACAAAGGTGATCTTCCTTCCTTCTAGCTTATTTTAGAATTTTACCTACTTGATGGTTATGTGTGCCAGATTACTAGTGTATCCATGTTTGTGTTAATTGCTCTTCCTGTTTAGTTAGATTTATATGCTTAATTACTAGTTTAGGCGTATTTATGCATGTTTTAATTCCTGTTTAACCCTATCAAGATGCTGGTTGTTGGTTTAGTTCCTGTTGGGTTTAAGTTTAGTATGCTTCTGCTATTTAGTGGAATATTGGTCCCCGTTATGTCGTTTGAATAATATCAGTATAGACATGAGTTTTAAGCACAAATTATTGCCCTAGTGTGTATTCTAAGTAGTTGGGATCAAAAGGGATCTGTTGTGAATAAGTAGTTAGGTTTCAACTCTTGTCTTAGTAGTTTAGAGGAAATACAGTGACACATGATTACTTAAGCTCAATCTAGGTAATGTAATCTATTAATAAGAATGCTACAAGCCTGTTCCTCTGATCTAACATTATCTAGGTTCGCTAAGACTTTAAGTTCAATCCTAACTAATCCCAAATCTAAATGTGTTAGCTCCCCCCCCCCCCCCCCCCCCGAATGTGTTATCACTTGTTCATCCAAAGAAGCAGATCAGTAGCTAAAGGGATTTTAAGACAAAGTTATAACTCTATCTTTTCTCCCAATTCCATTTTCTTCTGATAAGATGGGGGTGACTATGAGTTCCTGCTCACTGTTGAGCATGCCAATGTCTGTGATAAAAAATGTGATCACCTAGGGTATGAAAGATTTCTGTAAAAGGGTTTGAACAGTTGCAAGTGTCCTTTAACAGCTAAAGTTGTATTTCCATAAGAATAGTCTGTAGTGATTTTGAAATAGTTTGTTGATCTGGTCTGTTTGCTTGCCTAGATAATTTCTGTTGAAATATTGGGCAGAACCCTTGTGAGAAGGATTTTGCTTCGTGGACCTTTACTTGTATTCATGCCTCATCTTAGTTTATAATAGCTAAACCATGCCTCCAAACTTTGAGTATTGTGATGAGCCTAACAGGATAGATCCTTCTCATCTCCATGTTTTATTTTAAATAACTTTGAGTGCTAACTCTTTTGAGTCCTTCCTGTTTACTCAGCATGTTTTCCTGACATTTTTTTCCATGAATGAGTTTGGTCCTTATTACGTGACCTATCCACTTTTGGTGGGGTGGAGCTCTACGAAGAATCCAGTTTCTTTTACTATGGATAGATTAGTTTTAGTTGTTGGTATTTCTATCGGTCTTGACCTAACAGATCTAATTTGTTCATGATTACTAATGGAGTTGCCTTTGTTCACAGAAAAGGTTTGTCAAAGATCAAGTGACAAGATATATTTGTTTTAGCTCATGAATTGTAGTGTATGCTCATTTAATCTTTTCTGTTAAAATGCCGATTGAAATAGTTAAGATCAATCACTAAAATTTTGTCTCAAGGCTAGAATGATTGATGTGCACTCTTATTTTGGGAACTTGGCTTGGTGATAAATATGGTTTCAGCTGCTGTTTGACAGAAGGAAATATCAATGTTCATTTTATCTAGAAAGTTGTGTGATCTAATGTTGTGGCGATTTTGAGTTAAATTCAAACTCACGTATAAATGCATTAGTACTAACTGAAGGTTTCGCATTCATCTCTTTAATCTAGAATTCCTTTTTTTAGTCAAAATATGTCGAGAAGATTGCACCTGATTTTCAGCTTAATAGAATATTACTACCAAGCGGTTTTTTTTTCAATTTTGTTGCTTCATTTCCATACCTGTTAAAATTTGGTCCCTTTACTAACTCTTTCATTTTCTTTCCTTTCTTTGCAAGAACACCGGAGCCGAAGAGTTTCATTTTGAGACTCAACGACACCGCTTATGGAGTCTGTGTATCGTTCACTGTCTGCGCCCCAATCTTGCTTGAGCCGAAAATCATAGAATATCTCTATCTCTTGTGAAAGTCGAAAATGGCTTTTAACATTTTTATATCATCTTTGCCTACTCATTACAGTGTTTAAAATTTCCTCTCTGACTAACCCTTTATTCTGTTTTGTGATTGATTGTTAAGATCTACGCTAATTTATAATTTATAATTAAGTTTCCTTTAAGGTTTCACTTTAGCTAATAATAGACTAATCAGTTCTCACATGTGACATGTCATTAGATGTAAGGGACTTGAAACCAATAATCAGTTTATGTCTATCTAGCAATATTTGGACCATAGGCAAATCATATTTTCAAGAGCTGGACGTAAAACAGGAGTCTAAAACTTTTCCAGTTCTTTTCTATTTAGGTCCGCTTCAAATTGTTCTAGCTATGAATTTGGTCTTTGGAACTCGAAACAGTCGCATCGTCTTGTCATATACTCTTTAGAAAATAAACAAATCATTTTCCTTCAGGTTTTGGTCATTTAGTTGCAATTGCCTACAAATCAACTTTTACAAACTCAAAGGATTTGACCTTTTACAATTTGAAACCAATTCTCTAAAGTTTCTTTTAGCTGCTTTACACTTTAAATTTATTTTTAAAAGTCTAATTAAATAACATAAGTCTGGTCGGTTAACCATTGTTAATGGGTCTTAAAGGATGCCTAATACCTTCCATTTAGATTAGTTGAGCCCTTACCTAGATCTTCGGTTTCGTAGACTTTAAAAAATGGAGTTAACTTTAGAAAATAACTTTAATAAACTTTAGGTGTCCTAATTCACCATAAATAATTAGGTGGCGAATCCTTAACTTTAATTAACCCCAAAATTACCGGAATGTTGTAAACCATTTTGACTCCGGTTAAAATGGGGTATAACATAAAGATTGGAACTCTTGTTCCCAAAATTGTTATTGTTGTTGTAACTCCCTTGGTTCCCACCACCATAATTATTGTTGTAGTTCCCAGAGTTGTTATAAGCACCTTGACCTTACTGAGGTCTCTATAGATTCTGATTCTGATAACCACCTTGGTAGTTCTGTCTTTGGTAACCCCCTTGAGAGTTATTAACATAATTAGCATCTTCAATCTGCATAGGGGGTCCATCATGGAATTGACCATCTTGAGTATGGTACATCCCTTTTGGAAAAACTGTATCATTCTCACAAACATTTACCTTCTTGATCTGGGATTCATCAAGCTTCTTTGTAAGCAAGAAAATATTTGTTGCAAGTTCTGCCAATGTTTGCTGGGTATCTTGATTCTCCTTTACTATATACTGGATCATAGCACTACCATACGGTACCACATCAGCATTGTTTGAGTGCCAAGCCTGATTATGAGTTGTCAGCTTGTTAAGTATGTTGGTCACTCGTCGATAAGATTTGTTCATGAAACAACCATCAGTTGTATTATTAGCAACTGACTGCGTCACTGGATCTAGCCCTCGGTAGAACTTGTCCATTAATATGTGATCCGAAAAACCATGATTCGGGCTCTTCTGCAAATACTCCTTGAATCTCTCCTGGGCTTCATATAGTTGTTCCCCCGGTCGCTGCTTAAATTCATAGATCTTATCACGAATTTCAGCCTTCTTGCTAGGGGGGTACCATTTTGTGAGAAAAGTAGTCACCATCTCTGCCCATGAAGTAATCGAATTTCGGGGCAGCTTCTCAAACCATGTTCTAGCCTCTCCAGTTAAGGAATATTTGAATAACCTCAACCGAATAGCATCTTGTGGAATGTTGTTCTGGATGTGATTAGCATACACATCCACAAAATTCTTCAAATGACGTTGAGGGTCATTCTCGGTAGAGTTCCGAAAGTATCCCTCAAGCTTCAACAATAGGTATAGAGAGGAGTCAATTTTCACACTAGCAGCTGTAACTCGAGGCTGAACAATAGCAGATGCATAGTCCTCCTCTGGAAAAAGATCAGCGAAAATATACTCATCATCTGATTTGTTACACCCCGCACTTTTGGAGCATGAGCATGCCACTTACTTCACCATAGTAATGGAGAATCGAAGACGTCCCATGAAGTTTTGGAGGGTACAAGCCATGGACAGTACGTAACAACGAAGTAAATGACGAATTACGATCTCGTAAGTCATAACCGGGAAGGGCAATCTTGAAAACACAAGAACATGACCATTATCAAGTATAATAAATGAAAAATATCATGTAGGGGGAGTTTTGGAAGATTCCAGGACCAAGCAAATCAAAGAAAATAAGTTTGTCGAAAATTTGGAAAAAGTTGGCAGAACTAAGGATAGAATTTTGGGTCAACTTTGGAGGGGTATATCTCCGGGTATATGAGGAGTTTTAAGATGTTTTAAAAGCCTAAAATGAAGTTCGTCGAGTCTAGTTTCTAATGCAACAAATCGCTAGTCGATAGGACATCGGAGTAGAGAATTATGGACGTTACAAGTTCAGCTGATGGAGCAGAAACGCGTGCTACAGTAAAATGCTACAGTGAACCCGACCCGAATTTGACCCTTATAAAAAGGGTAAGAACCCTGTTTTTTCACCATAGTTTAGCCCATATTTGCCCAGAAAATTCTAGAAAATTTGAAGAGGGAGTGAGGGAATCAAAAAGTAAGCAATTTTCAAGTGACGGAGTATTAATCGAAGCTCGGATAAACGCATAGATCTGATTCTAGTATGGTTTTGCGGAAAATTCAAGGTGGATAGTTAAGATATCGATGTTTTAATAAAAATAAGGTATGAATCTCTCCTTATTAATATTACTTTTGATTTATTTACGAAGATAGAATGATGAAATGGTTGTATAATAAAGTTGTTGGTTGAGAAATTGTACAAACGTCGCGTGGGATCTTTTATGGAATATTTTGGTATTGATGATGATGTTGTTGATGTTGGTACTGTTGTAGTGGTTGTTTTGTTGGTATTGTGATTTCGGGCTAGGCATATAAACAGGGGAGGTGCGGCCCGAATTTCGGTAGATGATAAATGGATTTATTTGAAGGACTAAGACAAGCGTATAACGATAAGTCTAACGATTGTGTGAATCCTCTTAAATGTATCCTTGTGAGCTCGGACGAATAAGTGTAGATAATTGCAGGCTGAACAGGTATGTTAAGGCTCGCCCCTTTCTTTCAAAGGCATGATTCCTATGTTATGATTCTATAAATGTTTCCAGAATAGCCTTGTTTTCAAAAGCTCGAAGTTCATGACTCTTAAAGCCTCTTATGATGTTAGATGAGAATGTTTCTATGTTGATTACGACGACGATGATGATTTCATGTTTAAAAGTCCCAAGCTTATGATTTCAATGTGAAAATGAGAATGTTGAGTTATTTTCGTGATTTTCTTGATTTTTATTCATTGTTGTTGATCTCGCCTTACAATAATTGTTCCTTTAAGGTGAGATAGAGCGATGATGATTATTCCATAATATAATCGGAGGCTACCGACCTTACGTCACTCCGATATAATTGTGGCTTTTGATTGGGCTCTCATGCATGCTTTATATATATGTATGTATTTTCTCACACTGCGCCGCGCTATAGTCGGTCGGGCATGGCACGTAGATGTACACACCACTGCAGTGGTCATGTTATGATATTGCCCCGGACGTGGGAGGCCCGTACGCGGGCTAATGATGATAACACTAAGCCTCAATGGCCGGGCATGATACTATATATATATGACACCGAGCCTTAATGGCCGGGCATGATACTATATATATGACACCGAGCCTTAATGGCCGGGCACGGTACTATGTATATGTATAAAATGTTTTTTTAAGGCTAAGCATGCATGGCATCCGCCTTATGAGGCATCCAGATGTACAGGTTATCTCTCATATTCCATGTTACCTTTCATGTCTATATTATGTTGTTATCCATGCCTTACATACTCAGTACATTATTCGTACTGACGTCCCTTCTTGTGGACGCTGCGCTCATGCCCGCAGGTAGGCAAGGAGACGGATCAGACCCGTGGGTATTCTATCAGCGGATTCTCAGGAGCACTCCACTTTCTTCGGAGCTGCAGTCTATTTGGTATTGTCCTTATGATCATTTGTATTCCATGTAGAGGCTCGTAGACGTGTGTGTACAGTTAGATGTTTTGTAGCTCCACCGGTTCATATTATAGTATAGTATATTGGTGGCCTTGTCGGCCTTATTTTGAGCTCTTGATACTTTACTGTTAGCCTTGCCGACTTTATGATATACGCTGTGTTATGGCGACCTTATCGGTCCGCATATGTACATATATGTTGAATGATCGGATATTCCTATGTTGGGCCTTTTCTGCGTGCAGGTGTTCTTTGAGTTATGGTTTATAATGTTCAAAGTAACGGATAAGTCAGGTGGTTCCCAGCCTACGGGTCGGAGCTCGTCATACTCCTGGTAGGGGTGTGACAAATTGGTATCAGAGCAGTTCGCCCTAGGGAATGTCTACGAGCCGTGTCCAGTAGAGTCTTGTTTATGGGTGTGAAGCGCGCCACACTTATAAACAAGAGGCTGCAGGTCATTTAGGAACCATTGACCTTTCTTTCTTATCTTAGATCGTGCCATAGAGCTAAATCATAGGATATGATGTTCCTGATTCTAACCCCAAATGTTTTGATCATGGACAAGCAGTTGATTATGCCACCACGAGGTAATTACTGAGAATTGAAGTTGTTCATTCGAAAGGTATGTTTTTTGTTTTATTAATATGGATAGATGTTGATATAAGAACTTGAGCAAGATATTATGGTATTTGTGATTGCTCTGTGGGGCATTGGATGTGTTTTCTGGGCTGTGTGCAGGACAGAGATAGTATGAATTATAGAGGAAACTCTGCCGAAATTTTTGCAAATTGAATTGTTTGCATGTTTATAGAGAAAGAATAAAGAGAAAATGTGACCATCAGTTATTTGTTAAGTCATGATTGAAGGAACAACTATGCGATGCTTTCAAAGAGAAGTTTTAGAGTGATTTTAATTTAATTTAAAGGAGGAACCCTGGAGGGGAAAATGATTAGTAGTTAAGAAACTGGGATGAGTTGCATCTGAGATTTCGGAGGATTGGGACCTATTGGAAACATAAAGAAAGTTGACATTAGGAACTCAAATACAATATTACGATTTATAGATTAGATTGGTCAGTAAGTGATAACAAAGAGATATTGATGTGGGAAAGGCAGTTAACGAGTACGGGAAAGTTCCACCCTAGAAGTGTGTGTATATATATATATATACATACACGAGATCAAGATGGGTTTGTACTCATAGTGGAATGTTCTGCAAACTTCTAGGTAGATATTATTAAGTGACAAATGGGAAAGAGCACTTTAAGAGCAACGAAAATCTACGAGGACCTTCAGGACAGAAGTACGAGAAAGTGCGGTTATGAATTGATTAAAGGAAGTTATGTGATTGGCGACTATAAGAGGACTAGAGGAGTTGAAGGATCGTTGGGCTCGACCGAATGACTACCAAAGAGGTCAATACTCAAATGTTACTGGTATATGAGAACATTCTTAGATGAATTAGAATATTCCCAAGTACGGAAGAAGGAAATGTACTGGCTTGAAGGAGTCGAAATTCGAGATGAACTAATATAGCAAGGATGTGCTAAAGAAAAGTGGAAATGGACTAAATGCAAGTATATTATGAGACATACATGAGAAAGGAGGCATGACAAGATAATGAAGGTTTAGCAAATCAAGGAAATAGGTTTTGTCAATGCAGTACGTTGTGTTCCGGGCTATGATTTGAATCGGTCGTACTAGAGAAATTTTTTGTTACAATTAAATATGCGGCAAACGTACCCCAAAAAGGTAACAGAAGAAGTGAGAAGGCCTACAAGTGATCAAGGATAAGTATTAGGGACAGACGGGATTACTAAAGAAAAATCGCAGCATTGGAAGAGATGAGAGTTTTAAAAGAGGAATATTCATAGGAATCTCAATGATCGTCAAAAAAAAAAAAACAGTATGCCTATGGATAGCATGACAGCAGTACTACCTGAGATTAGAAAATATCTCCTACGTCGGAAAATTATAAGTCACCGTTTATATCAAATCGTGAGAGTATATGTCATAGGACCATATAAATAATCGTCCTGATAAAATGGCTAGTAAAATAGTGTGGGGACGACAATAAATATTTGAAGAAGGATAGAAGCTAGTTGAGTCTCAATTAGCTGCTGGTATAGGAGAGCCAAGGACTTAAAGAGGGAAGCACACTCATATTGAAAGGAAGTTGTAATTAAGTAAGATTTTATTTTAATCTCATGCTTATGAGTTATTTTGTAATGATATTAAGATTGGAGGAGAGAAAATTGGAGGAAAGATTTAAATATGGATTTGAAAATATTTTGAATAGTGGATTAGCTTGAGATATGATCATTAGTATGTTGTAAATATAACCTCGTGATAGGGGGTAACAACGATGATAAGAAAATGTTGTATACAGGTGTATAAGGAATGGTGCTGAGGATTGTTGTATGGGTCGAATGGAGTCCCATTTGAATATAGATCCCTTGGCTATGGTATTTTTTGACGCATTGGATGAGTAATCTGAGGTAAAGTAATTAATGAGAATAATAAGCCATTGGCAAGGAAATGCTATTGCAAGCCATCTGGACGCTACCATAGGTGGAACTATGATGACATTTTAAGGAATTAAGGAGTTCGACCAGAGAATTAAAAAGGAGATGAGCTGATATGTATGTAAAATCGATTAGTACAAAGAGGGATAATTTAAAGTAACACTAGAGAAGCGAGCAACGAAAAGTGCCACAGCCGAATAAGAAAGTTGTCCACTAGCAGAGAAATAGAGGGCTACGAATCAGGAGGGACTAAGTCAACGGAAGGTGAAATCATGGACGTAGACGAAGATAAGATTGCAGGAAAAGAATTCAACGATATAAATAAAGGAGATGGACATTTAAGGAATTAAGAGATCCACTTGATTGATAAACCAAAATGATAGATGAGTGCGTCAAACTATGGGAAAGACATATTAAGTGAGAATCGGGAAAAGGTTAAAAGTAGAAGGAGAACCCCAAAGGAAATTATCAAAGGATATCACGTTTGATTGGAACAAGCGGGTGACAATGGGACCTCGTGGAACAAGAAACATGATGGCTCTTATTGGAAAAAGGGATGAATGAAGGTTATAGACAGAAGAAACAATGAAAAGATCTGAATTCGCTGCATGACTAGGAATCTTGGTTATTTTTCGACAAACTTCTGAATTCACCCCTAATTTATTAGCCGAACTAAGGATCAGAAACTTTAAGGGTAAATTGAAGGAAAGGAATCATTAAAGAAGAGATTTGAGATGTTTTGATATAAGTGCAAGAATTACCATTAGTTAGCCAAGTTCCAGAAGTCCAATTGAAGGAAAGAAAAATTAAGCGAGACATTTCGATGTCAAACTAGTTGAAAGATAAAGTACCGCAAAGATTAATTTGACTACCATAGAAAGCAAAGGATGCTAAAATATGACTAGTATTGAGGTTATATCTAAGGGAGGAAGAATAATAATAATTAAAGTCCAAGAAGACAAAGGCCTGGGATATCTGTAAAACGTAAGAAAAATACAGGGGATCAAAGAGAACAAGAATTTCTAAATAAAAAGAAGATGGGATCAAAATTGGATAAAAGTATGTGGTAAGTACTGGATGATAGGGCATAGAAGAATGTAAAAAACGAAGGCTGAAGATACAATGAGAATGATAAAACATAAAGAGTTAGTAGACAGACAGATAATAAGAAAAAAGACGACCTTGAGTACAGGCGTAAATTTTGGCCACGAAAGAAGAAGGATAAACTGCGTAATTTGGATAAATTCAGTTTTAAATGAGCAAGTAAGTAAAGTAAATACCTACAAATACAGGTGAGAACATTGACATCTACCTCAGAGCGAACTCTACCTCAACATTCGAGGACGAATATTTTTTAGGGGGGGGGGGGGGGGAATATTACACCCCGCACTTTCGAAGCATGAGCATGCCACTTACTTCACCATAGTAATGGAGTATCGAAGACGCCCCATGAAGTTTTGGAAGATACAAGCCATGGAAAGTACGTAACAACGAAGTAAAGGACGAATTACGATCTCGTAAGTCATAACCGGGAAGGGCAATCTTGTAAACACAAGAACATGACCATTATCAAGTACAATAAATTAAAAATATCATGTAACGGGAATTTTGGAAGATTCCAGGACCAAGCAAATTAAAGAAAATAAGTTTGTCGAAAATTTGGAAAAAGTTGGCAGAACTAAGGATAGAATTTTGGGTCAACTTTGGAGGGATATATCTCCAGGTATATGAGAAGTTTTAAGGTGTTTGAAAATCCTAAAATGAAGTTCGTCGAGTCTAGTTTCTAACGCAACAAACCGCTCGTCGATAGGACATCGGAGTAGAGAATTATGGACGTTACAAGTTCAGCTGACGGAGCAGAAACGCGTGCTACAGTACTGCTATAGTAACCGACCTGCTACAGTCCTGCTAATGTGAAAATGAGAATGTTGAGTTATTTTCGTGATTTTCTTGATTTTTATTCATTGTTGTTGATCTCGCCTTACAATAATTGTTCCTTCAAGGTGAGATAGAGCGATGATGATTATTCCATAATATAATCGGAGGCTACCGACCTTACGTCACTCTAATATAATTGTGGCTTTTGATTGGGATCTCATGCATGCTTTATATATATGTATGTATTTTCTCACACCGCGACGCGCTATAGTCGGCCGGGCATGGCACGTAGATGTGCACACCACTGTAGTAGGCATGTTATGATATTGCCCCGGACGCGGGAGGCCCGGACGCGGGCTAATGATGATAACACCAAGCCTCAATGGCCGGGCATGATACTATATATATGACACCGAGCCTTAATGGCCGGGCATGATACTATATATATGACACCGAGCCTTAATGGGCGGGCACGGTACTATGTATATGTATAAAATATTTTTTTAAGGCTAAGCATGCATGGCATCCGCCTTATGAGGCATCCAAATGTACAGGTTATCTCTCATATTCCATGTTACCTTTCATGTATATATTATGTTGTTATCCATGCCTTACATACTCAGTACATTATTCGTACTGACGTCCCTTCTTGTGGACGCTGCGCTCATGCCTGCAGGTAGGCAAGGAGACGGATCAGACCCGTGGGTATTCTATCAGCGGATTCTCAGGAGCACTCCACTTTCTTCGGAGCTACAGTCTATTTGGTATTATCCTTATGATCATTTGTATTCCATGTAGAGGCTCGTAGACGTGTGTGTACAGTTAGATGTTTTGTAGCTCCACCGGTTCATATTATAGTATAGTATATTGGTGGCCTTGTCGGCCTTATTTTGAGCTCTTGATACTTTACTGTTAGCCTTGCCGACTTTATTATATACGCTGTGTTGTGGCGACCTTATCGGTCCGCATATGTACATATGTGCTGAATGATCGGATATTCCTATGTTGGGCCTTTTCTGCGTGCAGGTGTTGTTTGAGTTATGGTTTATAATGTTCAAAGTAACGGATAAGTCAGGTGGTTCCCGGGCTACGGGTCGGAGCTCGTCATACTCCTGGTAGGGGTGTGACATGATTCATTCGCCTGATTGTTCAACTGATTCCTCTAGTTACCAGCACGTTGATTTTGCTGATTTTGATTCATGTTCACCTGGTTTACACAGAGTAGCAAACAAGGTGTGATGGAATAATCAAAAGACTTCAATGAAAGCAAACACTATTTAGTAATTTCAAAACCGTATTCCCCGGCAATGGCGCCAAAATTTGATACGCTCAAATTACACCTATTAATGGTATAACGCGGACGTTGTCAAATATAATAACCCAGCAAGGTTGGGGTCGAATCCCATAGGGAATATGGTGTGAAACGGTTACTAAAGTCGTAGGATGCTAAGTTTTGGTCTAATGTCTTAATCCGATGATTTTGGTAATAGTTGATTTTTCTATGACTAATTGCTATCTACTTGCTTTGGTGGAAATTTATTGTAAAAGAAACTAAGGTTATGTCCCCGTTAGATAGAATGTATGATCATGGGTATTGATCTTGATATACTTCTAATGGATCATTATATGAATGCACTTAATCTCTATATGAATCTCTACTATTTCCCAATAAATAAAGATTATCTCTTTCTATGATTTTCCCAAATATAAGAAAGTAACTGTGAAGAACGATTAATCAAGCCAAGTAAATTCTTCTTATTCCTAAGTGAATTTATTAAACAAAGTTTAAAGTTTTGAGTCCTTGTTATTTATTCTTACCAACCTTAATTATTTTCCCAAATAAATCAAGGTTTATGGCTTTAATCAATGTTTGCAACCATTAATTATGAATGAAGAATGAAGAATAAATAAACCCTAATAATCCATTATGTGTATATCAATCACAAACCCAATCACAAAACATTCATCAATTGGGTTCACAACCCTAGTAAGGGAAATTAGCTACTCATAGAGGAAGAAGAACAATAAGAAATAATGAGGATCATAATGCTTACAATTGATTGCTTGGAATTGAAGAGAAATTAATTGCAATTGTTTGTAATCTCCCAAAAGACTTCAAAACTATGAGTAACTAATGCTAAGGAAAATAAAACTGAGTTCTGTAGTAATTGCCTTTACAAGAAACCTAAATAAGGTATTTATAAGAGTCAAAGTCGTGCAAAATAAGATTGACAAAATTGCCCCCGATGGACCAATGTACGGACCGTACATTTTATACGGTCCATAGAATCAGTGACAGTTCTCAGTAAAATCTTCTCCAGTTGTCAGATGTACGATCCACTTTTAAGAACCGTAAATATTATACGGTCCATATAACCTGCCCGTAAATCCTCTTCTCTTTAAGACTCTTCTGGAACCAACCTACGGTGAGATTTACGGACCGTAAATATTATACGGTCCGTACTTCTGCCTGGACTTCCACTTCATGTCTGAGCCCTTTCTGTTAAGCATCCACGATGGCATTTACGGACCGTGAATATTATACGGTCCCTATGTTCCTCCGTATAAATCAGGCTTCAGTTATTTTTCTTTCTTTGAACATCTTTTTACTCCATTTCCATGACTTGCTCCCGAAATATATTAAACATCTGCAACATGTCACAAACATATCAAAAAGACCAAGACTTGCTCAAAAACAAGTAAAACTTATAGCCAAAAAGCATCGAATGTGCCATAATTTCACGGCACATCAGAGGTTAGATCTGAAAATTGAAGCCAATCCGAGTTGAAATTGGAGTACATTGAATTTTGGGTGTTCTTGAGCATTTTCATAAATTTATAAGGAAGAAGACACCCAAAGAAGCCTTTTGATCTCAAATTTCAAGTACAAAAAGTGAAAAAGTATTTGTTGGGACAAATTTAGCAAAACATATTATATAGTGGGCCCAAGGTACCTCAAATACAATGAATATTCAGAAAAAATCCAGCCCAAATATCGAGGTACGAAATACAATACATCATCACTCAAGAATTTTTACGGAGGAAATTTACGAACCGTAAATTAAGCCGTGAAATGGTTTGAAAATTTGAGCTCACTGTTATGATTTTATGGTTATAAAATATGGACCGTAAAATGCACTTCTCAAATGCATTTTATTTTTCTGCTTGTACGGTCCCATTTTAAGGGCCGTAGATCAAAGACGGTTCGTCAATCTTGACCCCAAGAACTTGTCTATTGTTGCTGATTTACGGTCACAAAATACGCACCGTAAAGTGCACTCCCTCAAATGCATTTTATTCTTCCACTTGTGGGCCCGCAATGGCCCTTTTCAGGGTCACTTTACAAGCCATTAGCAACCCATATGTAAAGCCACGACCTCTAAATGTGGGTGCATTTACCCGAAATTACATTGCAAGTTTGTTCTTCAACCCGGTTTCACTTAATTTTCAGTTCTAAGTTTCGCTAGGTATTTGTTCATCCTTCCTTGATCTTCCAAGATAATTAACACTTGTAATTGACCTTTACTTAGTTGTTGATTAGTTCTTGAGTCCCATTTATTTTTGTGCTAATTCTTTTTCAAGCTTTTCTCATTGAAACTTCTTTGGCTCAAGTCCTTTAGTTTAATTGAGTCGTTCGTCTTTCAATTAGCAAGAATTTACTCTTCCGCAAAGATTAGCAACCTTGTCAATTGATTTGGATAAGGGGTTCTTGACCATCTTTGGAAGAAGCTTTAGGTTGAGAGGTAAGTTTGATTGCAAATACTAGTGACGTGAGGAACTTTACTACTAATCTTGTTTACTTGTTTTGTAGGTACAAGGAGGGAAGTCATAAGGAGTAGAAGGTATAAGGATGTTATCCATAGCTTCGGAATCTTATGGTGATGATTTGGAGATTTATCCCTCTAGTAATGGAGGGTGTGACTATGATAGTGATGGAGGCTATGATGGAGATGGTATGACGTATGACGATGATATTGAGCATCACTATTCTTACAATGATTATGAAGATTCCTATGGTGAAAATAAGAGCTATGAAGAGTCTCACCTTACAAACTATGGACATGGAGGCGACTTGAGGTATATTCCTTCCTCACACATACGTTATGAACCAATTGGTGAAGACTTGCATGAATTAGGAAGTTGTGATGAATATGAACCTTATGGTTATGCACTTTGTGGTGACTATGTCTATGAAGATAGCAATGTTGAACATGATAATTGTGAAGAATCTTCTAGTGGCTATTCACGTACGTTGAATTGTAATACTTCCTATTCCAAGCGAAGTGGTATAAATGTGTGGGTTGGACCAAGTAGGAGTCGTCCTAAAAAAAGTAGAAGGTATACATTTCCTACTTCAAGAAATACAATAAATCAAACATCTTATCTTAATACGAAGATACCATGTTCTCAATATGGCTGTGATGTTCAAGGTAGGAGGAGGGAAGTGTTGATTGGTGATGGAAGTAGAGGGAATGTACGGTCTCAAGTAACAAGTGACCCGAAGAGGCGAATTCTTGAGACGAAAGTAATTCTTCTTAGTAGTGCGGGATATGTCCTTGTGTTGGATGATTGTAGCTACGGCAACTACCTTGCCGCTCAAGTGGTTGAGACATTGGGTATAGAGTGTGTGATGAAACGAGACCCTTACTATGATCAAAGAGGGTACTTCGTTGATAGGAGTGCAAGGGTGTTCTTTACCCATGGAAAATACCAAGAGAAGGTTTGGTGTGATGTACTTTCACTAGGCAATTGTCACTTGTGTTTGGGGAATCCTTGGTTCCAAGAACATAAGTTTTCATATGGGCAAGAATGGTACAAGTATGTAGTGGCAAACAATGGAGACCCCTCTTTCCTCCCTCCCTCCCCCCCCCCCCCCCTACTTCCTAAAGATGAAGCAATTGCAAGTGAACGTCGTCCTATGGAGAGCGGTCCCAAAATCCCACAATGGGCGAAGAAGAATTTAGAAGATATTCACCTAACGATGGAATGCTTACGCAAAGAACAAAAATGAAGGTGAAGAAATCTAGTCCTTGTGAAGCGAAAGAGAAGATTGAAGTGGAGGGTTTCCCTAATCCTTCTAAAGAAGTACTTGGCAGTTGTCCCAACTCCTATGAAATTGAGAGAGAAAAGATTGAGAGGAGTAAGAGAGTGAAAAGTGACAGCTCTAGAGTGAAAAAAGAAGAGGTTGTGAGGAGTGATGTGGGGGAGTTGTCACAACCCCATTCTAACTCTTGTAACTTTTATTTCTTCTCTAGTTGTTTTGATAATGGTGCAGGTATTCTTGGAAGCAAATAGAATGATGAACCTCAAACTTTGAAAGTTCATGAGGTAGTTGAATGCTTCCCGAATGAGCAAATGGGCTCCAAAATTGAAAACCACGGTAAAGAGGATGATGTGTGCGCACTTCAAGGTAAAATAGTTAATCTTAACACTCCAAATGATGTGAGTGACCATGTTGTTAAAGTGAGTGTGAATCATAGCTTGTCCTTAATTGAGCTTAATGATTCTTTACCATGTGATGAGCTTAATTCTTTAAAGATTGTTGACAATGTCGTTAAAATGGGTGATCCAACACTAGTTGATCTTATTGATGACCAAATTGATTCTTCTTGTGAGATCAATTTGTGTCCACCTAGTGTTGACACTTGTGATTTGTATGTTAGTACATTGTCGTGTGATATGATAGTTCACACACAAGTTGATCCTAGCGATGACCGAATTGATTCTTCTAGCAAGGTTGATTTGCGTCCAACTAGTGTGGCTACTTGTGATCATCAATTTGTTTGCTATGGTAATCCACTAATTGGGGAACTTTGTGATATGCTTAATAACCCTCAAATTAATGATGATGTTGATGTAATTGATCTTGTGGATAGTCATGTAAATGAAAATACGTCGAAAGGTCACATTTATCTTTTTGAGAATGGGATTGCATGCTTGGACTCTTCATTGTTCATTGATTCTTCTCTCTTTAAAGTTAATGTCTTATTCGATGTTGACATGACTTATGGAAATGATGTACCTAGTGGGATGTATGGTAATGTTGAGCATTTAGTTTCCTTTGGAAGCTATAATGTGTTTTGTAACTCACTATGGGATGATGATGAGCTTAGTCTTGATGACAAGCATGGGGTGGGTAAAATCTATGACACCATCCCTGATGACAAAGAGTCCTTCTTGAGGATTTGTGACCTAGTTGATGGGCCAATGTCGAATTTGAAAAAAACCTCCGAAAGTGATGGGCGCCCTTCAAAGAAAGGGAGTGTCGAAAAAGAAGGTAATGTTTGCCTACAAATTGTTAATTCTTCATTGCATGTTCAAAATCTTTGTAGCCCAACGCATGATATTGTTCTTGAACCTAGTGAGCCTACATTGGAGGATGACATAGGTGAAAAAGTTATTTTGCGTGACACCTTTCCTTATTACTTATTTTCTATGATGACGCTCTTATGTGTGTTATGGGAGCATCTTATGTTCAAAGGGGTCTTTATGGGTTAGATGATTATGCTCTTAATCGAGATATGTGTATACTCTTCCCTTTTGATCCCAGTGATACCGTGTGTGATTTAGTCTTAACACTACCTTGGAGGAATCAACTTCTTGATGTCTCATATGAGGAAATTTTGTGTTTGGTAGTGGTTGATGTGTGGTTGCACCACAAGTTTGTCCCTTGTTGGGATGAGAATATGATCATTGCCTTTTGTGATAACCCTCATGCATTGAGGAATATGTCTCTGTATGTCTTCCCTTGGATTTTGCTAGGTTCGGATTCGAGGACGAATGCTTTTGAAGAAGGGGAGGATGATATGATCCTAACTAGCACAAATAGCACAAGGATGCTTAGAACGATGTAGGACGCTTGGATGGTAGCATGGGAAGAGATTATGGAGGCTTCTACACCAAGTGGCTAAAAGCACAAAGGGTTAAAAGTGCAAATTGTTGCTATAAGGTGCAAATCGTGGCCAAGATTCCAAATTCAAGGCTAGGGATGTAATTTGGGCTACAATTGCAAGACAATTGGTGTTTGGAAGATGAAGATCCCATGTTGGGTTATTTTCGCAAAGAGTCACTTTAGGGCCTTTGTTGTAAGAGCTTTTAGTATAAACAAGACACTTAATCTTTCATTTCTTCCTTAGCAGTCTTTCATTTCTTCCTTAGCTTATGCATTAGCTAGGATAGATTGTTTAGCTAGGATTAGCTTTAGTTAGTGATAGATAATGGTGGATTTCATTATTGGTTTTGAACCTCATTTCCATTGATTTCATGAAGAGTTGTTCATTTGTGGATTCAATTGAGTTTCTCTTGCCTTGAATTCAAATAGTTTAGGTCCTTTTGATTGAATCCAATTGGAAGGGTCTTGGTTTGATAGATCTAGATTTGTCCATAGATTCATTGGGGTCTAGTTTCTATCCCTCTTTTCGCATCCCCTTTTCTTCAATTCTCATCCCAATTTCTTGTTATCCTTTAATTCCGCATTTTAGGTACTGATTTGGTGTTTCCCCCAAACGAATCCTTACTAATTATGTCCCCATTAGTTCACGAGAAATGGGTTTTAATTACACCTAGTTGATAAGTCGCAAACAAGTTCATCTCATTGGCTTAACGAGGACAGCTTTAAATATGGCCTCAAAAGAAGGAAATTTGTGGAAATGTCCCAAAAATGATACTCCTATCTCAATCCATCAAATGCAAAAGGAATGCTTGAGCCAAAAAACTATTTAAAAAGAAAATAAAAGAAAAGAGAGAATCTTGTCCTTGAAAGATACTAATCATTTTTGTTCTTCTTTCTTGATCATAGTTTAGTTCGAATTATGATCTCTTGGCAGTATGAAGGTTTCCTTAAGACCTTAGAGAGTGACTATTAAGGGAACACATCCTTCTATTTTCAGTGCTCTGCGTGGTTCTGTGTTACATGGACCAATGCAGTTTGAAAGTTTACCACTATTGCTTCCATGTTTTGCTGCTTGTAAAGCAACATGGTTCCATATAATGGTTGAATTAAATATTTGGCAAGAAGGTCGCATGATGATGCGCTACGACAAGCAGCAATCTTAACTAATGATCTTATCTATGCTGTTCTCTTGATTGCCTCAAGTGCTTAGCAAAAAGAAATAAGCAACTTAACAATCTAAACACAGCTGAAAATGACTAAAGAGAGGACCGTCACCCCAACCACAGCGTAGCTCCAAAGAATCAAAAAACCGCGAATAAAAGTTCAAAAACAAACCGAAAAATCCCCCAAGGGTCATGGTGCACAATTCAATACTCAGTGCTAATATGTACCTAACCTACAGATAACGTGCAGCATTTTTACCACTTGATAAAGCCTTGGGGATTAGTTCAAAAAAACAAATTACCAGTAAGATAGAAACCATACACAGGTGTTAAACCAGAGATAATGGACCAAACAGTAATCACATACGAGGTGCAATGCAGACTCTACTGGAGCTTTCTCTTATCACCAAAGTTCTGATCTTTTCTGAGGGATGGGAAAGACACCGACTACTTTTGTTCTTCTCTTTAAATCTTTCTTGATCATAGTTTAGATTGGACAAGGTAATGTGAAACTATTGAGATTCAAACTCATGCAATGTAGTCCGAGCTATTTTCAACATATCAAATCAAGGCAATATAAAAATTTGACTATATGACCAAGGAGAGGACTATTACCCCAACCAACCCAGCGCAGTTCCTACGAATCAAAGAACGTGAAGAGAAGTTCTAAAACAAACCTTTTTCAAAAAATCAACAATTCCCACAGGGTCGTGGGCACACAATTCAATACTCGATGGTAACTGGTCCATCTATCTACTCTTCTACCCCTTAAATACCAGGTTTTTTGTTTGCAGCAAGATTAGAACTCACAACATGCACCTAATTCATAGATCACATGTTGCACTTTTAGCACTTTGACAAAAGCATTAAGGGCTAATTCTGAAACAAACTACTAGCAAGATAGAAACCATACACAGGATATAAACCAGAGATTATGGTCCAAACTGTGATCACATGTGAGGTGCAAAGCAGACTCTACTGGATTTTTTCCTTGTCACCAAGCTTCCGATCTTTTCTGATGGTTGCGAAAGCGGATTATTTACAACAAACCAAGATCTAAATTCATGTCATCTTACGAAAAGTGAAGCAAGTAATGACTTTCACGTCAAGTTACAGTAGCAATTAAGTTCAACCGAGCTGGTCAACATAAAGCAAACAAACACAATCCCGCTCATTACACTCTACAGATCCTAAAGTTGCACAAGCTACTTTCATCAAGTCCATACTATCTTGAAACACATATAAAGTCTTACGTCCACAGAAACAGACGAGAAGACTCAAAGAGCTGTGCCTCCGGTCTGATGCAACATTGCATCAATCTCATCACCATCTTCCATCTCCAGCTGCAAAAGGTAGGATAATTGTAGGAAAAAAAGAGATTAATCACAATTGTTAAGCACAACATAAAGCAGATCAGGGGCCTTTTTTTTTTTTTTTTGGTATTTCTTTTATCCTTTGTTTGTTTGTATTTGTGTGCACGTTTGTGTGTGTGTGTGTGTGTGTGTGTGTGAGAGAGAGAGAGAGAGAGACCTCATCTGGAGTCTGTTCTGCTCTAAGACGGCGACCATCAAACAGGAAGGCAATTGAATTGAAGTCCACCGACTGTCGGTCACAATAAGCATTCATCAGCTTCTTCAGTTGAGTGCTCCTTTTGATCCTAAAGAATACTTCATTCCCATCCTGCAACCAGAAAACCAGTCAAACACATAATTCTCTTGCCATTTTCCTCCTCATTAATACGTGCAAAAGGCCAATTTCTGGAAAATTTTAGTTAGCAGCCCATCATACTAATAACAGCAAGGAAAAGAAATAAAAGATGGGACAAAGAAAGAAAAAGGTCCGCTGCTAATTGTTTCATCAGCTACATATCAGAAATAACACACAACTGCATAAGAAATTGGGCTGTACAGCCAGAATGAAATGTGTATAGCCAAAACAAAACATTGTTCGGACCAGCAATAGAAAGTAAATTTCAAGGCTCAAGAAGTAACAGCCCAGGTAATTGTTGTATCTTGAAGAAAAAAGGCAACATGTAACTCACTGTAGGTAATTACAATCCCCTGTCAACAATTGTACATAATCAAATGAACACTCCCGCTTCCAAGGTTGACTTTCTGAGGATAAGCAGCAGATCACTATTCGGTAACAACTTCAACTAAGACAAGATAATTAACATAAGCATTACCAAAGTCTACCATTGGAGACTAACAAACTAAGCCCTCAATTGACATAGTATTTTGCAGCATTTCGTTAAGCTAGCCTGAGATATCCTGGTTTAGCATTGATGAAAAAATCAGTATCTAAATATCGAGAAAAGATAATATACTTCGATACAACATGACAATTACAGGGGCTTTCTCTGATCTTAGAGGACTGTAATGGAACGATAGACTAAATATGTACAATGAAATTTTCTCACAGGCAACTCATAGAGCATTAGCACAAATTCAACAACCTTGATAGTCCCACCTCAGGATTACTTATTGGTATGCTTTTTCTTCTATATACATATCTGTTTTCTGTTTCTGAGGCTCCTTTTTTACTTTTTGGTTTTAGCTTTTTTAACCACATAATAAAATCGAAGAAATTACGTGTTACTAGTATTTAATTCATTGTACATTAGCATTCGGAGCTCCAATGGCCTAGACTAATTACAATAGGTCAAGCAAAATGACTTAGGAAATGAATGGTGACGAAATACTAATGAAGGATAACAGAAGTGCCTTTTGAGACAATTTTGTCCATGCGCTATTGTGTCTACAAACAAAATAGGAACAATTACTAAACTAAATATAACATAGAACAACAAGGTAATCAGGGAAGAATTGAAGAAAACCAGTTAGAAATGGAGTTTTTTTTTTTTTCTCTCTTTTTTTTGTTCCAAATTTCTAATTTGTACTTGAATCAAGTTAAGTCGATGCTACTTAAACACAAATCATAGAACACGGGGTGATTTCTACCCATCAGACTTAACCCTTGGTCGGCAGAATAGTCTGTGCTGGTGAGAGGTAGCACGTGCCCGGTGGAATAGTCGATGTGTGCACAAGATGGCCCAAGCACCACCCCACCCTCATCAAGAAAAGAGTTGATGCTACTTCAATGTGTTTTAAAGTCTTTAAACAATGTAGCCACATAAATCATAGAATAAAAGTAATCAAAACCCTAATGCAGAATTAAAAAGCCTAATCAACCATTCATTCAAACCAATCAATCAACTCTCCCTCAACCAAAAAGCTAGTTGGCTCGATTATAATTTTTTATAACCGTAGTGTCCGGGCCAATTTCACAGGGCACCTGCTACCTCCCACCAGCACAGGCACCAGTCAACTTAGCTCTATCCACCAAGACTCGGACAAATAAGAAGAAATCACCTAGTGCTTTTGCTTCCGCTGGGAATTGAACTTGAGATCTCAAGGTTCTCAACCCACTCTATTGGCCACCACTAAGTCACAACCTGGGTGCTATTTCTTTTTTTAAAGCAAATTCACTTGGCAAGGTACTTAGGGCTAATTTTTTTATTTATATAATAAAAGCGAAACTCAAAAGAAAAAAGTACAAGCAAGGGGGGCTAGGCCTTACCTTACTGAATACCTTTGCTGCTAGTTAGGTCTATTATATGCATCTATTCTTCTCTATACCTATAAGTTTTCAATCGTAAAATGATTCATATGATTACCCTTATGCTACACTGTAAAACCTACTCCTAACCCTTGTTTTCTTATCGACGAAACCCTAATAGAAATCATACGCGATGGAAAAAACTAATGAGATAATAAGAATAACCTGGCCTTTGACTTTGAGATTGATGTGACCACACTGATCGCCGCTACGGTTCACATAATGTTTATGGCATATTGAAGACTTTTTTCTACTTTTAGCCACACACGTCTTAGAATTAAAAGTAAAACCTTAATGCAGTGTTAAAAAGCCTAATCAGCCATTTAATCAACTCCCCCTCAACCCAAAGCTAGTTGGGTCTATATATTATACACATCTATTCCACTCTATTTGGACCCAAAAAATTTCAATGATGAAAGGATGATTATTCTTATGCTACTCTGTAAAACCGACTCCTAACACTCGTATGGAAAAATTACGCTCTATGTCCACTGGGAGAAAATACTTACGCCACGTAGCCCATATTTTGAGTTTGTTACCCGATTTAGCCCATATTTGTGTATAAACACCTTTTGTACACTATTATACACTTTGGTCATAAGCATGATACATTATGTATAATGCTTTCCCCAAGATATAATTTTGTATAATATTGTATTTTATGTTAGGGCTGTATATTTTTTAAAATTATTGCCAAAACCCTAATGAAATCATAAGAATATACAGCCCTATTTATTTCTTTATATTTTAAATTCCCTTAGTAAAAATTCTGACTCCGGCACGACAACCACTCATTTAAATCAATCAATCAACTAACCCTCAATCCAAAAGCTATTAGGGTCAATTATATGCATCTCTTTCACTCCATTTTGGACCCAAAAATTCTCAAAGTTGAAAGGATTTGTATGATTATTCTTTTATATTACTCTGTAAAACCCTAAATGAAATCATACGTGATGGAAATAAAACACTAATGACATAATAATAACAATAACCTGCCCTTTGACTTTGAGGTTGATATGACCAGATTGGTCACCTGTGGGCTTCTTGTCTTCCTCACCTGTTGCTGCTCCTGACATTTTTTTTCTTTTTCTTTTCTTGTTTGTGTCAATAATGGAGAAAAATGAAATTTGTGTAACTTGGACTTGGATGGTCTGGTTTCTATCTTTATATAGTTGGTGAGGATGGGAGAAAATGCCCAAAATAGTCCATTAAGTTTTAAGTTCGTACTTTACACAAATAAAATGTGAAACATATTCCCTCCGTTTCAGTTTATGTCGAACACTTTTCTTTATCCCAAAAAAAAAAAAAAATAGAAAAAATTTTAAAAATATACAAGTTGGTCATTTACATTGCAAAAAAAAAAAAAGTCTAAAGCTTACATTACAAAAAATAGCTCAAAATATATAAACATATACAGATACTTATATCAACATATACAAACATATATACAAAGGCAGAGATAGAGAGAGCGAGAGAGTGAGAGAGAGAAAAGTTTTAGTCATTTTTGTAAGAAGGTAGCATTGTTGCCCCCAATGAACATACATTGTAATTTTCTCAAAAAAATGCTCTCTTTGTCCCAATTTATATGATACATTTTTCTTTTTAATTTATCACAAAGAATGACATATTTCTAGATTTAGAAATAGAAAAGGGCCAATTATACCCCTGCACTATCAAAAAAGGGCCAAATATACCCCTTGTTATATTTTAGGTCCAAATATACTCCTGTTGTTATACTATTAGATTAAATATATCTCTGCTGTTATATTTTGGATCCAAATATACCCCTCCTCCGTTAAAGCTATTCAAAGTGGACATCCAATCTTACGTGGCACTGACATTTGATAAGGTGGATGCCACGCGAAATGCCATTTTAGCACCCCTAACTCATTTACCACTCCCCTTTATTAGTGGAAGAACAAATAGAGGGAGGGATAAAATGGGTTAGGGGTGCTGAGGTGCCATCCACCTCATCAAACATCAGTGTCACGTAAGATTGGATTTCTGCCTTGGACAACTTTAATCTCACTACGGTTGGGACAAATGTACCGCTGTTATTATATTTTGGGTCCAAATATACCCCTGCCGTTATACGTATTTAAATATAAGTGTTAAAACTAATAATATACAATTGATGTATTTAATAAAAAGATACTAGTAAGCCATACTATTGGTTATAAACTGAAAAATGATTCGTTGGGAGGTGCCCAACTAATTTCTTGCTTAGTAATTAAGTACTTTTTTTTTTTTTCAGCTCAAGTTGTTTTATTCATAACCATTCCAATGCTAAAGGTACAAAACTACAAATGCCATTGCATGGCAATTTTCAATATAATGTACACTTAGAGTCGAGACAACTCTGTGACCCCCTCATTTCCATATTTCAGTTTGTCTAACAACAACAATAAGAGGTGATGTTTGGTCCAGCATACAAACAATTGATTTCTGAAGAATGATTCCTTTGCAATTAGCATAAATAGCACAGCAAAACTCCCAATTTGTCTTCATTGTAAGAGAACACAAGTCACTTCTGATTTTGAACTTCCGAACCCCAGCAAGATCAATAGAAGTGCTTGAGGCATTTCATTAACGCCTCCGTGTGCTCGGGCTTGCCTACAGAGACACGAACGTATCCCTTCAGTTCCTTGCTATTGTAGTGACGGATCATCACTCCCATAGTCGCAAGGTCCTCCTTCAATTTCTTAGCATCCATGCCAGACATAACCTTACAGAGAATGAAATTAGAATAGCTAGGGTATGGATCGAGAAATGGGACTTCTTTCAAGAGATTAAATAGCCTCTCCCGTTCTTGCACCAGTGCCACTTTCACATTCTCCAGATAAATGGGGTTCTTTAATGCAGCACATGCAGCAACTTCAGCAGCAACAGACACATTATATGGTTGCTTTGCTCGCCAAAGGAATTCAATAATATTCTTTGGAAATGCTCCATATCCTACTCTGAGTCCAGCTAAACCAGCTCTTTTGCTGAACGTGCGAAGAACAATCAGATTCTCATGCTTCTTCACCCATTTCATCTTAGACTCCATCCCAGAAAACTCGACATATGCTTCATCCAATATTACCAATATGGGCAGGCGAAGTATATTCAAAAGAGTTTCATCATCAATTATACTCCCATCAGGATTATTAGGCGATGTCAGGAATATGCACTTCGGTTTCTCATGTTCAACCACTTCGGCTATCCGTTCTACATCCAGGCTAAAGTCTGGGTTCCTAGGCGCTTTGATGACATGTGCACCATTTACAGCTGCATCAAATTCATACATTGCGAAAGTGGGTGGGCAGTCAACAATCTTGTCACCAGGATCCAATATGCACCGCATATCAAATCAATGAGTTCATCTGCACCGCACCCTGCAAGAATATACTCAGCTTCAAGGCCAGAATCTTCAGCAAGGGCCGCACGCAACGTACGGCTTTCAGGATCAGGATAAATATACGGAAATTTCATGGACCCCAAAGCTTCGTTTACCTCCGGAGGAGGGCCATATGGGTTTTCATTAGCGTCTAATTTTACAATGTCCTCTGGTTTTCTACCAAGACGAGTGGACAACACCTCAAAGGGTAAAATGGGCTAATTAAGTACTTGGCTTATATCTTATAAGCACTTTCGATGTTTATCAAATTCATGGAGCAAAAGATATTTATACTTCAATTTGAGTATTTGATCAACTTATAAACTTAGTTAAATACGCATTTCGTTGTTTTAATACTTAACGAATATTACTAGAAAATTTATATTTTCTCACTGAAAATGATCAGTAGTTATTTCACTGAATGTCAGTGGGAAAAATTAAAAAGTATAGTGTTTTGACAGGGAAAATTAAAAAGATTTCCAGCATTTCAATGGGAATCTGTTTCCCACTATGCATTTTCCCAGTGAGCTAGTTCAATGGAAATGAGGTGGAAAAATCATGTTCATAAATTCATAAATTTCCCACTGAATGTCGATGGGAAAAACCTCTATTTCTAGTAGTGAGATTTAACTTTCGATTAGATCAAATGAGCAATTTTGAGCCAATCACTTATTGAAGCTTGACAGAGTTAATTCACTTGTCATTTGGTTTACACAGGGGAGGAGCTATAGTGTTGGGTTCGGGCGAACCCAGTAACTTTTGCATAGACTTTGTATTTATATTAGAAAAATTCAATAAAGATAGATATTATTCACTTGTGAACTCACATGCACAAGTAATCGGATGGTTTACTCGTAAAGTAGAGGCTAGTAAGTTCTCTCTTTTCATGAAATGTGGGTTCGAAGTGATTTTTTTTTTTTTGGGGGGGGGGGGGGGGGGGGGGGGGTATATAAGCAAGATTGTCTTTTAATTCTCTCCCAAACCTCAATCCTTATTCCGCCTTTGAATCCACATACTAGTTGCTCTGGAGAGTTTTAAGTTATATTAGTGTGAAAAAATACATCATAAGGCGATCAACTGTAATAACAAGTACTCTGTCAAATCTCAAAATTACAAATTTCACATTTAGTGGATCTTACATATAGATATCGTGATTTGAGTAATCTAATATTATAAAGAATCCTTTACACTGAAAGAATATATAACTTAAACTCATTCCAGATTATAATATATGAATTGTTCGGTGACTAGTAAAGAAGGGATTAGTTTGTGGTCATAAAATGAAAAGATTATTATACATAAATTAATTGTTTTAAAATGATATTTTGCCTTTAAATAGTTTAATCCTTAGATTGTTATGTATGTATTTTATTCCACAATCTACCTGCATAAAATGAACACTAGCATAGAACATATTTTCACTTGATGAAATGAGTATACAGGAGTTGATGAAACTAGGTAAGCGTTCACTATTATAATGAATACTAACATATCCATTGAATGATTTTTTTACTGATAGCTTTTAGCTTTTTGTCATGCAAACTTCCTGATAGAAGAAATTAGAATCTAAATTCCAATTGAAATGAAATTTTTAGAATAAATCAATTCAATTTACGAGGAATAAATGAGAGGAAATCGATTCAAATCCTAAATTCTCGAATCGAGAGACATATAGAGATCAAGAGTTCTAACCACGGAACCAATTCAATTCAGTCATAACCTTCATTCACATTTTTTCCCGTCAAGAACGTTGTCTAAAGACAAACTCAGTCAGTAGAGTTTCATTTATCGAATTTGTGGTCTAATCTTGCTAAATAATGAAGATGAATGGTGCTATATCCACCTGGAGTCTACCATGAGATTTATACGAGGAAACACAGAGAAAGCTGATCGAAAAATCATGCAATTAATGTAGTCATACTGGAAGGGAAAGAAGAATTAACACAACCAATTTTGTAAACACAACAACAAGATTTATTCATTTTGCACACGTATATAATAAATCAAGCCCTATGTTTCGCTATGATTTTGTTTTGGTTCTGCAACCATAACTGTTGTTCTTGCAACAAATTCTGTTCATTCGTGATGCCATTAGTAAACATCTGATCACTACTTGAAAACGTCGCGAATGGGTCGTCCACATTAGTACTTTGCTCTGCCCCCGTAGTGTTATTCTGAGCACTAAAAGTTGGAGTTGCTTGAAATGTAGGTGCTGGTGCTGATGACGAGAACGTGTCAGCAGACGTCGGAAATTTAAACGAAGAACTCGTGGTCATAGTCGGGTACGTGGTGGGACCCGTGACGGGTACCATGGCTAGCTCCATTGATGTGTCTTGTAAAAATGGATTGTAGTGTTGAGGTGCTGGCAATGCATTTAGCTCATTATTTGGAGGTGGCAAGTTCATGGACATATTTTGATCATACAAAAAGTTGTTTGTACTAGGGGCGAATTGTGAGTTTACGCCATTATTCGGATAAAATGGCATTTGATTCTGGTTATACAGTTCGTCCAAATTGGGGAAACTAAAGCTGCTAAAGTTGTTGTTCGCGGTGGTACTAGGCACGGGTTGTGTCGATTGTGCTTGTGGCATGTTTTCGAACAGTACCAATTCCCATCCATTGCTTGAAGAAACCTCTTCTGATGATTCATTTGTTTGCACATTTTCTTGTCCTTGTTCTGGAAACGCGTTGAAAGATGCTGATGGCAGGAGATTCGGTTTTGGTTGCTCAGGGAACGCATTGAAAGACGTTGAAGGGATCGCCTCGGTTAACACGAGTTCCCATCCTTTGGCTGAACTAGTAGAATCTAATGATGGATTCTGTTTATGTTGTTGTTGCTGTTCAAGTTCAGCTTCTTTGTCTTTCGGTAATTCCTGTTTTTGTTGCTTTTCTTCTTCTTGTTTTTTCTCGTCGTCTTCATCGTATCCTTGCCAATCCGGTAAGGATACAAGATCAGCCATGGAATTCGAAACAGGCAATGAATGAGTGGACCCCGTATCGTCCAACTGCTTCTCGAATTGAATATCCGAATAGGCCTCCAAATCAATCGAAATATTGGCTGGACTTTTCCATATCTCGGTTGCACTTATTAGATCTTCTAATGACGTGCAACGCGATTCTACACGAGAATTAGTACTCATTTCCGAGTATGGCTCTGTCGTTTCTGTGGCCATAGAAAATTCGGATTGTCCACCATAACTGTTGCGTTTGCTGCTCGTGGTCCTTGTGGAACCACCACCGGGACCCGGAAGAAGCAAATGCTGCTTGTTCTGTGTATGTGCTGGAAATGAAGATTGATCCTTGAGAAATTCTTGCAATGTTTCGATCAACTCCTCTGAGATAGTTTGCACGCTTGGATATTCCGATGTCCTGC
Organism: Lycium barbarum; assembly: GCF_019175385.1. Lineage (NCBI taxonomy): Eukaryota > Viridiplantae > Streptophyta > Magnoliopsida > Solanales > Solanaceae > Lycium > Lycium barbarum. Next base: position 139,962,180 of record NC_083340.1, on the reverse strand, counting down.
CAACTCCTATGCTTTTACACACGGAGTAAAAAGCACTAATCTCCTCGAACTGTTTAGCAGCTTTGACACATGTTTGGAAGGCGTTTACACACGATTGATATGGTAAATGGAAGAAACTATCAAGAACAAGCGCGAGCCCGTCTGAGATATCCTTGTAAAGATCAAAACTCTCTGTGACAACAGCATACAAAGCGATTTGTACAAGACGATTCGTCTTAGCTGCCCCTGTTGGCCTTGTAGCAATTGCTCTTTCAATCAATCGTTGCCAATACGAGATCTTGTCAAGCAGCATTACTGGTTTCATGTCACGAACGGGCTCATCACCCCTTCTTCGACTACTATAACTAGTAGTCCTATAATTGCTGCTAGAATTTTCTCGTTCGCGATTATTGTATCTTCTTTGAAGCTTTCCAGTAAGAAAACAATCCAAACGCTCGTCAAGATAGAGAGCAAACGTACGAACGAATGCTGTGAAATCCCAAGGACTAGAATTTGAATCATCACGAAAGCTAGAAAGGTTGAGAATCTTGGCTCCGCGTTTCATAGCATGAAGGACTTCTCGAGGGAAATAAGGATCACCATCTTGGAAAATTCTTAGGACAAGCATTAGTGATTTTAGGGCAACAATCCAATTCCTCGTTCTACCAATGCGTTTGCCAATGGCACGAGCACATGCAGCCGCGTAGGCTTTGTTGGAGGAGACGAGTTTGATGACTTCTTGAACGTATCGATCATCGATAGGTACATCATCATGTGTTGTGGCTTTTAGGACAGAGACTTCAAGTGTTGAGGAAGTGTTGCTTGCAACTTTTGCAAGGCTAATGCTTGTTTGATCTTTTACTGCACCAATTGCCTTCTTTAACTTGCTTGGCATATTTCTCTTTTCTTGTGCCTCAAAAACCTTCAATTCAACGCGGGGTTTTCTTTATTCAGATACCGGACATATATAACCAACCTGATCGCATTCGCAATTACAAAAAGGCGATTATCATCATCAGCAAACAGAAAAAAACACAAGAAATATCTTGATTGTTAACTTCTTGAAATCTTGAAATGCTCTTTAGATTCAAGATTGATGAAGTTTTTGGTTGAAGGGAGACAGAGAGAAGTTAGTTGGAAAAATTCTTTCTTTTTTCTTTCTCTCTGAATTGATTTGGTTATTGCAAAGTTTACTTTGTGTTGTGAAGAATGAGAGAGTCTCCTTGAATTTCTCTCAGCCTAACATTTTATATTACAGTGTAAAGACGTGAACAACACTAAGATAATTAGCACTCACATCCATACACGTATAGAAGTATATGAGGTAAATACCAAAAGGAAAGAAAGAAAAAAAACAAGAAAGTGAAAAATCCAAGAACTTGAACGTGCTAAGCATCTATGTGAATCTCTGATTAAGATATGAAGATTAAACTAATTAACCAGCTGTTAATTGTAGATATCCAGTCCATGACTAAGTCAACTTTTGGAATTTGTAGAGAACCTTTCGATAGGGAGTGTTTAATGGTCTTATTTAGTGAGTTTATTAATGAAGCTAACATGAATAAGAGTCTTGGAGCAACGGTAAAATTGTCTCCCTGTGACTTATAGGTCACGAGTTCAAGTTGTAGAAGCAGCCACTAATGACCCTGCTAACTCCTGCTTTGTGCATGGGGTTGCCCTTTTTTTAATTAATGAAGCTGACATGTTAAAGTAATTAGTCTTATGAATCTTTTATCTTATTCATCAAGTTGATAATATATAATTAATCCAATAATATACACTAAGTATATACCATAACCTCTCTTATTTTATACTTTAATAACTATTAATATAACTACCACCTATATATAATATAATATAATGTAAATACCTAATTAACCATGCAAATACTGCAACACACCAAATTATATAGGTGCATGCTAAGGTACACACTTGACTGATAAATCTTGTATCAAGTACAAAGAAGTATATAAAACGGGTTCTACATAATTAATTGGATCTAAAATATTCTTCGAAGATATATGTTTGCAATGCCAAAAAGAACCAATAACCTAAATCAAAATCAAACTATTTTAAAGGGGACAACTGATCGTGATAAAGAGGAATAGCATGTGTGGTTCACACACTATTTCTTGTAGTAACATTTTTTGTTTGTTTGTTTCTCACCTGGTGTAAGGTACTCGCTTCGGGTCCAGACTTTGCGCCGTGTAAAGTTTATTAAAGGAACAAGCGCTTCCACTCATGAATTTTTCCATTCTCACGGCTCGAGCCCGATCTTATCAGTGGAGGGATCTTATTCATCCCACCAAAACTCTTGATAATCGTAGTACCACTTGATTGTTTCATTAGTGTTTTTAAACTTGAGAAGGTATTTTGCTTTTTTTCTGGATGAATGCATGTGTGGTTCTCCCGACTTCTGCTTTTTCTTGTTGATATCCTATGCATACTCCAAACTGAATGGTAGAATTTCCCTTTGACAAAAATATGGGTCCTCAATAAAGCAATTACTTTCTTGTATTTGCCAATTGTGTGATCGTAAAAACAGATGCCAGTACACCCTAGTCTTTTTAACAGGAGCCTAAAGAAAATCTTTTCCAACTTTTGAAGTATATCCTTCACCTTCAACCTCCCTTTTTAGGTTCGTCGCTCTGCATATTATACAGGGGCAAATGCAGTGTATACGTTACAAGTTCATTAATAGTTTTGGCTGACACGATCTGCATGTGTTAAAAGACTCACTAAATAGTAAAGTCATAAATTTTAAACCTAATAAATCAAACGGACTGTGGTAAAATCCCAAATGTTAACTCATAAAGTTCAAATCTTGATAATGCCTTTGTGCATATATTGCATCTTCCAATTGAAGAGCAAAAGTTGGGAGCAAAGTCCTTTATTTACGTCGACTCGGGGGCTGGGTTTAACTAATGGTTTTTGGAAAGCCACTAGCAATGATCATTAGCATTCACAATGTTCTAGATGAGTAAGTTTTAAGTCTTAACTATACTTGAATAAAAACACACAAAGCAACTGTTTAACTCGGGTATGAGCGAAAACCATTTCTCATCAAAAATTTCACCCACCTTTCCATAGTATAACAGTCTGTTGCTACACAAAATCTAGTTGTAAGAGATCAAGTGAAAACAGCAATTAGTATCGGATACAGAGTAGGCAATAGTTACTTGGATCTCCTGAATAATGAATCCATCTTGATGGCACCGTAAGATATGGTCATGTCAAACTCTACACAGTGTGATTTCTATAAGCACTTTCTCCCACTTTACATCCGAACTTATGAAAAACTTGGTAGATTGACTTCAGCAACTGGCATAACCTTCTTAATACTCGTTGAAGTTGAGGACTTTTCACAAGGCAAAAGGCATGTAGATTCATGACCCGTCCATGGCAACGTCGTTACCATTTGGATTTTGATTGCCATTCAAAGGGCTTTCTGAGGCGTTGTTATGCTGATTATGAGCAGCTCCAAAAGTGAATCCCTGTGGAGGAACGTCAAAAACAGGACGGGAAAAAAGTGAAGGAGCACTAGAATTGTTGAAGGCTGGAGCAGGAACCGGATCACTGGGCTTTGGGAAGCCAAAGTTGAAGGATGTCACAGGAGTCGCAAAGGCTGGCATGACGGGGCTGGGCTGGTTTTGAAGTGATCCGAAGATCTTTTGCTCGAACTCCTGTAGCTGCTGGTAGACCTCTGTAAATATAAAGAAAAGGAGTCTCAGACAGACGCAAAGCTATGGCAACTTCTTCACTAAGATCAGTTTCAAAGAGCAGTCACAACCCAAGCACAGAGAGACGGGTTTTGTGACTCAATGTAGCAGCTCCAGTAATCAAAATAATTAAGAATCTGACTGGGATTCAAGGAAAAGGAAGCAAACATTTATTACAAAGTGACGAATATTCTTCACTTTTTAAATTTTTTTTTTTTCTTGATCAAAAAAAAAAAAATTACAAAGCTGCGATTATGCCAAACTTGCAACTCACCCACCCAAAGGTTAACGGGCTCCGAGCTTCAAATTCTTGAAGTCTCTATTATAGCTTGGTCACAGTTTATTCTGCCAATGACGCAGCAATTTTGTGCTGTATTTTCTCCCATCACTATTTTTTCAATTTACAATTCCAGTATGACAGTAGCATCCAAAATCATGATTAACTATCCGACTTTAACTATATGCATACTAGGGTCTGTCATCTTAAATATTTGCATTTCTCAGTAGGTATAGAATTACTGGCTTAATATTATAGCTTTTCAGTTGAAAAAAGTTAAAGAAGAAATCCTTATAAAGATAGCAGTGTGTGTAGACCTTGATTTAGGTCAACAGAAGGCCTTCGCTCTTTTGTCCACTGAAGGCTCTGTGCAAGGTTCCATCCTTTACTTTTCATCAAATAAGCAATTACAATTGCTGCCGACCTATCAAAAAAGCATAAGTCTATGAGTTCTACATAGAAAAACCTTACGTAAACCAAAATGGTGATTTCTGCAAGTGCAATCGATTGAAAGGCACTTCAGAAAACTGGTGTCATAGTTTACTGTATTTATCATTATCAGGAAATATCATGCATTACAGCACTAAAAGTCGTGAGGTTTCTCAGAGGAAGCTGGAAGAAAAAGGGCACAAGGTTCACATCTGCATAACCAAAATCAATGCAGAAATCAATTAAACATTTCAATTGTAACCAGTTTTGAAAATCTATTGCAATGTAATCGAATTAAAAGTAGAAATTGAGATGTATTTGATCACTCATTTTAATTAATCTAATTTCTTGATTTAACGGGGTAATCGATTGTGGAAAACACTTGGGAAGAACAAAGAAAATGCAGGAGAAAAGGATAAAGAAGTGAAAGAAAGAAAAAGGGAAACTTTAAGAAGGTTTAAGTGCAAAATTGATAATCATTCTCCTTACCTGTTTTTACCTAACATGCAGTGGATGAGAACACGAGCCCTGTCCTTTTCACATTGTTCTGCATAAAAGAAATATTCTCAGATTAGCCAGCATAACACCTCCCACAAACCATGAATGATCCCTGGAGAACAAGCTTGAGGTCATAAGCATGATTTCAACTGTAGCAGTCAAGGCCGATGCCCGATGGTATCTTCTTTAGAAATGACTTTCCTTTGCAACAGCTAGAGACATGTAAACGGAGTCTTGAGTTGAAAAAAATGAAATGTTGACATGTATCAATACATGTATAAAGAAAAACTTACTACAATGGTTGAAAACAAGAAAAAAAAGATTGTCTTTCCAGGTGAACCTGTTGGAAACAAATCTGTAATAATCAACCATTAGATGGCTCAACATTCGACTACAGAAATCTACCATTGAATGTCCAACAAAGAATGACAACAGTCCAGGTAGTTAATTCCACCAGGGGCGGATTTATAGCCCAATTTATGGTGCACGTGAACACATGGTCTCTCCACCAAACTAGGTATTTATGTATAGATTTCCTAGAACTGAACTTAATATAATCTGCTGGCACCCATGGCGGCTAATTGGTGCACTTGGTTGAATGCTTAGTTATTTACCTAGAGGAACAGGGATCAATTCCCACTTATTACAGCCTTTTTTCTCCTTTTTTTAGTGGTGCACCCATGCTATGGAAATCCTAGATCCGCCTCTAATTCCACCTAATATAGTTTTAAAAGTTTAACTCTCTACAATACTTATGTTGAAGTTGAGCAACCATCTCATCTAAAAGCTTAAGTTGTTAAAGAGAACACTTTTAATTACTTAATTATGTTTTCAACATGCTCCTCATGTGCGGGCTTAATTCTTTTTCATGGGCCAAGCACATGGAAATTCTTTATCATAATTGGTGCCGAGGAGACTTGAACTCAGGACCTTGCCATGTTTAAGTTGCGACCATCTCATCAAAAAGCTTAAGTTGTTAGAAAAAGAATACTTCTAATTACTCAATAATGTCTTCAACAATTTGTACCTTCAGAGTCAGATGGAAGTTGAACTAAAGTGGCAAAGCAGTGGATGAAAACACAAGACCGAACCCAACTTGATTGAGATTGAGGCGTAATTGTTTCTTAGATTATTAGTTTATTCACATAATTCAATCCTCACTATATATTTTTCAATCTACTAGGTACCTTCAAAGCATTGCAGCAGCAAATAGTTGACCACACTAAAGGCAGCCCGGTGCACTAAGCTCCCGCTATGCGCGGGGTCCGGGGAAGGGCCGGACCACAAGGGTCTATTGTACCCAGCCTTACCTTGCATTTCTGCAAGAGGTTGTTTCCACGGCTCGAACCCGTGACCTCCTAGTCACATGGCAGCAACTTTACCAGTTACGCCAAGGCTCCCCTTCTAGTTGACCACACTAAAGAACTATACAAATAGAAAGGTTAAACAAAGTACAGAGAATGCTACTCACCTAAAAATTGGATAGCATCATCAAATGCCAGATTTTGGTCATCTTGAAGACAGTGATAAGTAAAGGAATTTTTATAAAGATTCTGACAAGCAGGTACTGTCTGCACAGAGAAAAAACAATCCAGTATCAACAATCAAGAACATGGGCCACAAAGAACACGTGAAAGTCTTATGATTGAATAATTTATGAAGTACCAGAATGAAAAAAGTATCACCCACTACGATTCAAGAGAAAAATATGCAGTTTCCACTATGATTATATGGAGCCAAAAATATTGCTAGTTCGTTTTTTTTTTTTTTTTTTTTGATAAGGTACATAATTTTATTAACAAATGGGGAATCCCGTATACCAAAAGAAGAGAACCTACAACAAAATATGGTTCTCAACAAAGAGATCCAATCCTCTATACAAATAGGGACCTCATAAGTACACCAAAAAGAAAAAAGAGACAAAAGAAACTAGAGACAAAACACTACGTTGCAACTTTACAATCTCTTGTTCCACCCCTTCAAAAGCTCTCCTATTTCTCTCTTTCCATATGACCCACATAATTGCTAACGGGGGCAACACTCCATGCCCTTAGGCTTCTCTTGCCTCTCCTATGTCTAGTTCGTTTATCCAAGTCCATATGAAAGAGGCAAAATACCATAGAAATAGAAAGAAAGAAATGCATATTGTTATTGCGACCACTCTCATTTATCTTGTAAAAAAAAAAGTTAAAATGCTCTTACTGCACAGCACTCCCTCTCTCTCTACTGTGCTTCCTCTTCTAGTCTTATTAGTTATTATTCTTTGTTCCTTTCATCTTATACAGTCATTTAAAAGAAAATATCAATTTATAGGGGCAAAACCCTCACTATACAAGATTTCCACAGAAGTAGAGTATCATTTAGCTACATACTTTTTTTAATAAGGTAAAGTTTTATCATTTAGCTACATATTCGAACACCACCCCCTAATCCCTCAGGTCTATCCCAAAGAATGACAAAATTTGGCGACAAGCAATAAATTTGTCAAAGAGGAGGTAACTAACCTGCTTAAAATACGATCAATCGGGGAAGTAGATTACACGGATTGGCTAGATAATGTCGTACTAGTGCCTAAGAAGCATAATAAGTTCAGAATGTGCATTGATTTCAAGGACTTAAACAAAGCATGCCCGAAAGACTCATTCCCCCTACCTCACATCGATCAAATGATAGATGCAAAGGCGGGGCATGATTAGGTTCTGGTTGTGATTTGATATAATTATTCCACTGCTAAGTTTCCCCTAAAGAATTGTGAACTTCACACCCAAGGGTTTGAACAGGATTTGGATCCAACAGAGAGGAAAAAGCTGATAGATTCCTTCGCATATGCTAAGCCTTGGTGGGTACAGTTACCCGGTATTTATACTACGCAAGTACCTAGTGGAATAATCGAGGTACGCACAAATTGGCTTGGAAAACCCATTATATGTATAAAAAAGATGGAACTGCAAATGTCACCATCTCCTTTATTAACTAGTAATGCATGATAGATAATCAAGATCCCTAACCAATAATGACAAGGGAGAGATCGCCTAGTGATAGGGGCCATTCAATTACGGTATTTGGGGTTGGAGTCACCAAGAGAACAAAGTGGGAAAAAGCCATTGTTGGTAGGGAATTTGGCGTTGTGTTTATCATATTAAATAAATAAAAAAATAGAAAAGAAAAATGTTCCCAATCAATGACAAACAGATAGATTAACACAGGATACAGTACAGCTAGTCTAGCACTCTATCTAAACAGAAAGATGTTTTCTCTTCTTCATTTTTCTTTGCTCCAATTTTTAGTAAGTTAATTCTTGTTCAAGGCAGAAAAACAATGAAGGTGCAGCAGAAAGAAAATCCAAGCTAATATTTATATACTATGAGGTGATTTTAATTTCCCTTCCTTTTTGGGCAATTTAGAATTAACAACAATTTCACTCTAACATGATTGTACCTTAATTCTGTCACCATAAGTACAAGCATGTTCACTTGTGACGGTCATCGCAATCAATGCTAAAGTTACACAGACAACTTGTAGGTCCATACTATCTCGCCGACTTCTATACCCTTAGGGGGGTCGTTTGGTTGGTGAACAAGTTATCCCGGGATTGTACCCAATCCCACGAGGATAAAGGTAACACTAGAATCCCAAGATAACTAATCCCGGGATTAGTTATACCTCGATTTTATCCCAACCAAACGTGGGATAAACTCATCTCAGATATATTCTCGGGATTAATTATCCTTTATCCCTCGTACCAAACGAGCCCTTAGTCTGTTTGGCCCATTATTGATTCATGACCGTTTTTTCAATACGATTGTGGTGTTCGGGTCAAGTTGTGCGCGCCTCGACTAATTCCATGGGGTACCTGCTACCTCCCACCAACACATGTAACAGGTAACTCTGTCAATAAAGCTGGGACAGATGGGAAGAACTCACCTACTGTTTTGTCTCCACTAGAATTTGAACCTAAAACCTCATGGCTCTTAACCCACTTCACTAACCATTAGGCCACACCCTTGGGTGCATTGACTCGTGACCTTTTGCCTCCAGACAAATAATGCATTAGAAAATGGTCAAGCATAAAATTCCATATCAGCACACTAATGATTGAAGTTTTCTCATCCATGTGCTTATACTCGAACTGAAGAAGATCTAATCCAATTAAGCAGCATTGTTCCCTAAGACTTCTTGTCATCAAATATTGACTATTAAGGATGTTTTTCACCAATCATAACTCGTGAGCAAGTATTTGAGGAATTATTACCTATAAATTACAAATCGACCAAGCCACCAAAAGCACACAAAGAAGCATAAAACCTACAAAGAAATTTCCCAAGCACTGACTTAGCCAAGGCATAGTAAATTGTAAAAGTGACAGTATCCTGGTGCTTTTGTGTTATAGGGGAAATGCAAGAAGCTAAATTCCAAACACCAATCACTTGTCCAGGATATCAAATGTAGCCATAAGTTGGTTGCGTCCTTTATTTCTTGTTATTCTTTTCCGGATAAGTATCATAAGTTGCTTCCATGTCACTGTCTCACATTTGCATCTTTCCTTTTCTGTCTAAGTGGCAAATACTATAACTTTTCCTTTCTTTTATAAGCGGTAAAACAATACTCCCTCTGTTTCAATTTATGTGAACCTATTTTGTTTTTAGTCCGTGCCAAAATGAATGACCTCTTTCCTAATTTGGAAACAAATTCACTTTATGAAATGATTTACAGCCACACAAATATTCAAGACTTATTTTGAACCACAAGTTTCAAAAGTCTTCACTCTTTCTTAAATGTCATGCCCAGTCAAATGGGTTCACATAAATTGAAACGGGGGGAGTATAAGATTGCAAAGAGACATATCTGTCTTTCCTTTCCTAGAGAAAAGACCAGTATTCAAAATGTATTACGTGGTTAAACAGATAAATGCCTGATTAATTTCTGCAATGTTAGCATTTTCTTCAATGGGTTACAGACTGATAATTGAATGAAGTAGACCAGGAACAATTTTTATTGACACTAAAAACTACTTGGTACCTCATTTAAGATGAGATTACATTTGCAACTGCCCAAAGCTAAGAACAAAAAGAAACTTGATGCTCATGTTAGAGAGAATCCATTTGCTTCTCTTCTGCACCTAATACAGAATGTTTATTTACCCCTAACACAACCCTTATTTTATTTTTATTTTATTTTATTTTGAGACTGGTAACACCTAACACGGCCCTTCTGAGATACTAATTTTTTCCGTACCTGCAACATTCCTACTCTCAACTCTTCCACGAACTATCCTCATAAGCAGGAAAGGTCATCTTTAAAGTTAAGATCACTACCCCAATTTCCCTATTACTTCAAAGTACCTATGGCAAAGCTAGGCCTGAAACTTGTGAATGATTAGCCAGATGAGTATTAACCTGTAAGGAATATTTCTTACATCTTCCAAGCAAATGAATTGGTAAATATTGAAAACAAAAGTGATAAACTCAATTCCTAGTCTCTCTCCCATCGCATCACTAGACCCTGAGTGAGTGACTCAAGGAAGGTGTAAATGATGCTTTCTTCTTGGTTAATATAAGATACGACAGAGCTATCTCTTTTTTTAAACTCAAAAGAGAGATGACAAAGGGTACTAAATGACCAAGAAATTTGGGTATTCCCCTATCCTAGCAGAGGCAGATCCAGTAATCCAGCGCATATGCAGAACGGTTCATGTGCAACCAGGTGCCTTGTACTTGGACTACATATGTATACAAAAAGTTTAACCAAAGTTTAATATGTAACAATGCACACACTGTCTTTAAATCCTAAATCAACCCCTATATCTTACCTCCCTCTAGACAAAGTATTAAGTAACAAATCCATCAACTTGAATGATTTCACTCTTCAAAAGGAAATACTAACTAGATCTCCAAATCCCTCAACCACAACCACATGCTCTTGATCACAGACAAAACACCTGAGCAGAACGAGTTTAAATTACTACTTCACCCAGATTAGTTGGGGCCGTTTATATGAACCTTCTTCATTCATTCAGCTCTACTGAGGTCTATTTCACTCCAAATGCAACTCAATCAATCCACTATGCCTCAAAACCAAGCTAGTTAGAGTCAACCAGATTAATCCTCTCGACCCATTCCACTCTATTTAGTTCTATTTCTTTCTAAAAACAATAGTTAGGGTCTTTATATGAATCTTCTTCATTCATTCAGCTCTATTTAGGTCCATTTCACTCCAAATGCAACCCAATCAATCAATCAATAAACAAATCGACTACGCCTCAAAACCAAGTTAGTTAGAGTCCACTAAATTAATCCTCTTGACCCATTCCGCTCTATTTAGTTCTATTTCTTTCCAAAAGCAATAGTGGTGTCTTTTATATGAATCTTTTTCATTCATTCGGCTCAATTTAGGTCCATTTCACTTCAAAAACAACTACAACAACAACAACAATAACATACCCAATATATGCCCACAAATTGGGGTCTGGGAGGGTAGAGTATGCGCAGAACTTACCCCTACCTTGGTAGGTAGAGAGGTTGTTTCCGATAAACCCTCGGCTCAAGAAAAGGCATTTCAAAGAAGTCAGATAAGAACTAACAGAAGTAATTGACTATGCCTCAAAACCAAGTTACTTAGAGCAGACTAGATTAATCCTCTAGACCCATTCTGCTCTATTTAGATTAATCCCCTAATTATACACACATGCTTTTGGGACTATATTTTCTGCTTACGCACAAACACAAGAAAAGAAGTAAAAAAATCACTTATTTTCTAAAAAAACATTTTCCTTCATACCAAACACACCCGAAGGCTCAGCCTCAGATTAGTTGGGGCCTTTTATATGAACCTTCATTCATTAAGCTCTATTTAGGTCCATTTCACTCCATTAGCAACTCAATCAATGGACTATTCCTCAAAACCAAATTAGTTAGGGTCGTTAGATTAATCCTTTAGTTCTATTTCTTTCCAAAAGCAACTATTCACAAGAATCAAGAAACCCCAAACTCAAAACAGCAACAACAAAACAAACAAATTAGTTCAAAAAGAAATACTAACATTGAGAATCCTTGAAATCCCAAGAGTCTTGAGTAGCTCAGCACGAGAAGCATTATCATAACACACATAAAGTATCATTTTTTCGCGAGTTTACTACCTGAACTATCAAGTGTTTGCGTTTTCTACCTGAACTATCAAGTGTTCGCGTTTTCTACCTGAACTATCACCAACTATTTATCAAAACACACTGAGAATCAAGAAACCCAAAAACTCAAAACAGCAACAACAAAACAAACAAATTAGTTAAAAAAAAAAGAAATACTAACATTGAGAATCCTTGAAATCCCAAGAGTCTTGAGTAGCTCAGCACGAGAAGCATTATCATAACACACATAAAGTATCATTTTTTTGCGAGTTTACTACCTGAACTATTAACTATTTGTGTTTTCTACCTGAACTATCACCAACTATTTATCAAAACACACTAAGAATCAAGAAACCCCAAACAAAAAACAGTAATAACAAACAGAAAGATTAGTCAAAAAAGAAACACTAACATTGAGAATCCTTGAAATCCCAAGAGTCTTGAGTAACTCAGCACGAGAAGCATTATCATAACACACATAAAGTATCATTTTTTTGCTAGTTTACTACCTGAACTATCAAATGTTTACGTTTTCTACCTGAACTATCACCAACTATTTATCAAAACACACTGAGAATCAAGAAACCCAAAAACTCAAAACAGCAACAACAAAACAAACAAATTAGTTAAAAAAAGAAATACTAACATTGAGAATCCTTGAAATCCCAAGAGTCTTAAGAAGCTCAGCACGAGAAGCATTATCATAACTACCCAAAAATAGAAACTCTGGCAAGATCTCAGAAGGGAAAGCACTGACTTGAATTGAAGAACCTTTTTCAGTTACATCAGGCATTCTATGTCCACAAATCCCACATACTTCACCTTCTTCATATTTGTGATAATGACCACAAACACCACATGGATTTTCTCTTTCTCTTTTCCTCATATTTTTTTGATTAAAATTGCAAAAACAAGAATCACCCAAAAGAGTAAATTTGTAGATTTAAAGTGGGGTTGTGGTTTTATTTGATTATATTGCAAAATCAAGAATTACCCAAAAGAGAAAATTTGTAGATTTAAAGTGGGGTTGTGGTTTTATTTGATTATATTGCAAAATCAAGAATGACCCAAAAGAGAAAATTTGTAGATTTAAAGTGGGGTTGTGGTTTTATTTGATTATATTGCAAAATCAAGAATGACCCAAAAGAGAAAATTTGTAGATTTAAAGTGGGGTTGTGGTTTTATTTGATTATATTGCAAAATCAAGAATTACCCAAAAGAGAAAATTTGTAGATTTGAATTGGGATTGTGGTTTTTTATTTGTTCGGTGTGTTTGTTAATGAAGCGTTGCCAATGGTTTTTTTTTTTTTTTTTAAGGCTAAATTGGGTGAATTGACTGCTATAAGTTGCTATTTATAGATACCGGTAGAAGTAATAATTGAGGATTTTGGATGGGGTAGACCAATAGGTATTACATAGATATAGATTAGATAGAAACCTTGTATGTTGTACATGCTACTCTCTCCGTCATAAATTATCTATAGTGATTAATAAAAATAATTATCTCAAATAATTTATCATTTTAAAAATTCAAAATATATTTAATTTTTTTTTATCATTTTACCCTTAGTAAAATTTTATCGTACACATAAGTAAAGTAAACATTTAATAGAGAGAAATTATAACTTAAACATAAATAAGAATAAAGTTAGCCAAATACTTATTCTAATTAATACTTCCTTGGATTCAAAAGGAGTGTTCACTTAGCGTTTATCTCGTTGTTCAAAAAAAATATCCACTTACCGAATAAAAAAAAATTTTAATTTTATCTTTAGGGGTGAAAGTAGAGAGATATTTCTCCAGTGTGTTTGTGAGTGACGCGTTGTCTTTTAGGCTAAACTGGATCTATAGGTTGCCATTTATAGATACCGGTAGAAGTAATAATTGAGGATTTTGGAGGGGTAGAGCCAATAGGTATTTACTCGATAGATATAGATACATGTTACTCCCTCCGTCATAAATTATCTATCGTGATTAATAAAAATAGTTATCTTAAATAATTTATCATTTTAAGAGTTCAAGATATAATTAATTATTTTTTATCATTTTACCCTTAGTAAAATTTTATCCTACACATAAGTAAAGTAAACATTTAATAGAGAGTGATTACAACTTATACATAAATAAGGGTAAAGTTAGTCACATACTTCTTCTAATTAATACTTCTTCTGGTTCAAAAAAAGTGTTTACTTAGCGTATATTTTATTATTCAAAAAGAGTGTCCACTTATAAATCAAAAAAAAATTAACTTTATTTTTAGGAGTGAAAGTAGAGAGATCTTTCTCCAGTGTGTTTGTGAGTGAAGCGTAGTCTTTTAGAAATTGGATCTATAGGATGCAATTTATAGATACCGGTAGAAATAATAATTGTGGATTTTGGAGGGGGAGATCCAATAGATATATTACTCTATAGAAAGAAACCTTGTACTTGTACATGTTACTCCCTCCGTCTAAATTATCTATGTGGTTAATAAAAATAGTTGTCTCAAATAGTTTATCATTTTAAGAGTTCAAGACATAATTAATTTATTTTTTATAGTTTTACCCTTAGTAAAATTTTGTTCTACACATAAGTAAAGTAAATATTTAATGGAGAGAAATTATAACTTAAACATAAATAGGGGTAAAGTTAGTCAAATACTTATTCTAATTAATACTCCCTCTGGTTCAAAAAGAGTGTTCACTTAGCGTTTATTTTGTTGTTCAAAAAGAGTGTCCACTTACCAAATCAAGAAAGAATTAACTTTATTTTTTCAGATTTTCCCTTATCAAGTGTTAAGTGACCAAATCTCAATACATATTTAATTAGTGATAGTTTAGTCAAACTACCTATTTTTGCCTATGAGTTAGTATTTTCTTAAGAGGTGTGGAAATAGCTAAGTGGACCCCTTTTTGAACCAGAGGAGTATTTCTTAAAGGGCTTGTAAAACAAAAAAGTGACACATAATTTGAGACGGAGGGAGTATTTGTTTTTTTTTTTTTTTGATTTCCAAACCTTGTGCTCAGTACCTGCATTAGAGCCCGATTATATCCGAATTCGCGCCGCGTAGGGCCCATTCTGGGAAAACGGTCCCTACCAAGGATTTTTCCATACCAAGACTCAAACTCGAGACCTCTAGGTAAAGGAAGGGCAGCCCCATCCACTGCACTACATCCTTATGTGGTAATCGATTTGGGTTATCTATACCCTTTTTTATTTTTGAATTAATGGTCTAAAGACACTTGAACCTAAGACACTAGGTAAGGAAGGGGCGGTCCCATCCGTTGCATCACATCCTTCAATGTAATCAATTTGGGTTATCTGAACCTTTTTTTTATATTTGAGTTAATGGGTCAAAACACACCTGAATTATCGCTTTTTCGTGAGTTTTACACCTCAACTATTAATTGTTTCATTTTCCTACCAGAACTATCACCATCTATGTATTAAAACACATCTCAACTATTAGTTGTTCCCTTTTCCTACCTGAACGATGGTGATATTTCAGGTAGGAAAAGGGAACAACTGGTCGTTATACATAGATGGTGATAGTTTAGGTAGGAAAAAGGAACAAGTAGATGTTTTAATACATAGATGGTGATAGGTTAGGTAGGAAAAGAGAAGGACGGATTGTTAGGGAGTGAAACTCTCGAAAAAATGATAGTTCAATTGTTTTGACCATTCTCTCTTTTTTGTTTTTTAATTTGCCACTTAGTGTTTGGTATCAGTATTGGAGCTTCGACTAATCCGTGTTCACGTGGCATAAGGCCCATTTGAAATGGAAGCGCTCCCTAACAAGATTTTATTTTTTCATACCAAGAACTCGAACACGAGATCTGTAGTTAAGGAAGAATTAGAGATCATATTATCTCATATAAATATTTTTACAAATTTATGCACCGTCTAAAGAAATTTACACTATATTAGGTTAGTTGGATATCTTGTAGTAGGTAATCTGTTTTATTTTCAAAATTATAAATTTCACTTTTTATTAAGGGTAACCTGTAAATATATTTTGAACAATCTGATAATTAAAAAATTATTTATATAATCAATGTATATGAGTTAAACTCTTCATAACAAGTCTGATATGGCAACGTGAAGTACTGTATATATAGAGTTAATAATCTCTTATAGCCGATTATGTTTAGTTAGTTTTTACATCCATGTTACAAAACATTATATATGTTTTATCACTAAAAAAAATTATCGTTCTATTTTAGCAATGTCTCTAGTCCCTTTTCAAGTTCTTTGTAGGAACCTACTTGAAATAGGTAAAAGAAATTCTTTGCTAAAATTAATATACATAATTATGGCAAGTAATTAATTTATTGCTAGGAATTCAGAAATCGTTTTACTTTAGGAGTGTTGTTAGTAGTTATTCTTTTTAAGAATGCTAATTTGAACAGTAAAAGGAAAATCTCACGCATATAAAAGCATATCACCATAATTATAAACACCAACTGTCAATTAGGAACTTGCGTTCAGATTGTTCGCAATAGATAAACTTCAAATCCTAGATTCACCTCTGTCCAGTATGAAAAACCCGAGAGACAGAGTGAAATTCAATGTTGGTGGCAGAATCTTTGAAACTACTACCACAACCTTAGCGGTTGCTGGCAGGAATTCACTATTCGGAGCCATGTTTGATGATAATTGGAACATTAAGTCTGATTTTACTAACACTGAACGCTTCATTGATAGAAATCCTGATTGTTCGCCGTCATTCTTGACTTACTGAGAACCGGAGAGCTTTGTATGCTACCAAATATACACGAAAGACTCCTATACAGAGAGGCCATGTACTATGGCATTCTTGATCATGTCAGGTCAGCTAAATGGGATACATTAGATGGCAATAGGCTTTGTTTGGCACGGTCCATAACGAGCCAATTAACCGGCCAGAATAATCTCACTGGGACAATTCGTGCTGGTCCGAGTAGCGGGTGTTGTGTGGTAAGCCCACTGATAGATGGTGGCAGTCGCACTACAAGAAAAACCCGAATTGCCAACCAATTTTACCAACAACGCAAATTCGTTAGCAAATTAGCAACAAATTACTAACATATTAGTAACCAACTTGTTTTTTAGAATTTAGCAAGGGATTTCTAACGGATTACCAACCAAAATTTTACTAACTAAATACTTTAGTTGGTAAATATGGCGGGAAAAAATGACGCATAATTTAGCAACTTCCTACAAACGGTTCACCAACCGAAATATTACCAACAAACACCTTTCGTTGGTAATATTATCAACGGATTATATATCGGTTGGTAAATATGATAGTAAGAAATAGAGTATAGTTTATTAACAGATTAGCAACCAACCATTTACCAACGACGAAATTTTGTTGCTAATTTTACCAACCAATTAAAAATACGTTGGTAAATTACCAACATATTGTTATTTGTTGGTAAAGTTGCTAACTAATACTCAAGCGGTTGGAAATTCTTACCAATGGATTAAGATTGTGGTTTGCAAATTACTAACATATTAGAATTAGTTGGTAATATACCAACCGATAACTAATCCATTGGCAAAATTTACCAACCGATATTGTTAAGGTGTATGATTGGATGCTAGAAGAGCACCCTACAATCGATCTTGATTATCGTAGGGTGAACGATGTTTGTTGGGTTGATTCTGAGAATATTGTGGTTAGTTCTGATAGTTACTTAGCTAGTGGAGGCATGGGGCTATTCAGCGCATCCACAGGGAAGTTGAAGTATAAATTTCAAGTTAAAGATGAATTGAAGGATTACGTAGCTGGTGCACTTGGTTTTAGCTCAGATTAGTTGTTCTCCAGTTGTAAAAAAGGCAAGAACAATGAGCATCAGCATGGGATTGGTGTTTGGGACCAAGTCACAGGAAAGCAGACAAGTTTTTTCCACGAGCAAACCTGATAAGTTGCTCGGTAATGCTAGCAGGCTACAATTGTTTAATGGTAGCAGCTGTTTGATGGTTGCTAGTTTATATCCGAGCTGTTGCGTCAGCCTTTAGGATTTTAGGGCGAGCATGCTGGCTCTAGGAGACCGGTATTTCGTTACTGATAGTAGAAAGTTCACAGATGCAATAGTTGTACAGGAGAGTAGTTCCATTTGTGTTGTTGATGCAGCTGAGTCTTTGGGTTTTATTGATTTGAGGAGTACTAGTAGAATTGTAGAATGGAAAGGAGGGGCCTTACATGGTAATTATCCTTATCCCAAATTGACATTTCACGGAGGGCAATTGTTCTCATCAAGGCACCATATAATTTCAGTTTATTCTGGTTCTGATTGGAACATGACATCGAAGCTTCAACAGAGTCGCGGTGATAGAATTTGTGATATATCAATTGGTGGTGATCGACTTTTCGCTCTTCACGAGGAAGATGTTATTAATGTATGGGAGACACCTTGTCCCCCAATTATATGATTTTCTATATAGTGTGATTTGGTTTTCTTCTTTTCCTTATATAATCTCAATAGGTTGCCTTAGATATCTAGTTTTACATTATTTATTTCAACCTTGGAGATCATGTGCTAATAACTCATGTTTCGGTCACTCATTCAATTTCAAAGATCATATATTAGGAATTACATTCCGATGTTCTTAATATGTTCATGAACTGGTAATATATGTGTGCTCAGAAACCGTGTCCTGAGAATTGTTAGATTTCCCGTTGATGTAATCAAAATGTTCTAATATTATTGATGGATATTTATGTCCTTCAAAAATTATATAACCACTGTATTAACCAATTGGATATATTTAAATGAAGGAAAATTAGATAGTTGCATAAACTTATTCAATGTAGAACAATTTCATATGATTGCATTTAAATAATCATAGTACTTCATATTGATAGACTCAATGTTCCAGTTAATAACAGTTGTGGTTGCAAGAACAATAGAACTTCAAAAAAAAAATCTGCATCCTCTTTTATTCAAGGTCATACATCAAATGTCAGCATCTCTTAGGAAATTTAGCATATAAGATAATACATCAAGATTGAGATAAAATGCAGGTATACATATAGCTGAAAAAGATCATGCATACCAATAATTCAGTAGTAACGGAGACAGGATTTTTATTAAGGGAATTAAAAATATTAAGAAGTAAAAATACAAAGAAGCCAAAGGGGATATATATATATATATATATATATATATATATATATAAAATTTTAATCTTGTATATATAATGTAATTTTTCGACGAAAGGGTTCATTCGAATCCCTTGAGGTATCCTAGCTCCGTCCACGCCAATAAAGTAACTTTTCTTTGGCTATTTGTGACATCACATGATTGTCTCAATCAAAATAGTAAGTGCAGTGTAATATGCACATGTCGTTACAATTAACTTTATATGTTTAGACTAAGCATGAGGCCTTACTTAGAAAAGAAAAAGAGTAATAAGTTGGAATATTTTACCAATGAAATGTCTAGAGTTTAGACTTTAGACTATTGGATATTGGAACTGGGCCGCTAATTGCCCATGTGGACTAACTCGTCCCTGTTAGAAAGGATAAAGTTGAAAAATTATGAGCAGTTATCTCTAATAAAAACACGCTTAAAAAAGGAGAGAGAAGCATCCACTTGGCATTAAATAGTTGGGCCCACTTTCACATTGGAGAGTTGTTAAAAATAGTGAAAAGTACATGCCACCAGTAAAAAGTAAAGGTCCAATTTTTTAAATAAATGACCCAAAATAACTCTTAGGCCAAAATAAAGACTCTAACTAAAATTTAAAATTTCACTCAGCGCTCTCTCTCCCACTTTTTCCTAGCCACCGCCAACAATATGAACTGGATAACAATGGAAGAAATCTTGCATCGGTTTCCCTTTTTACGGAGGTTCTCCTTCATTCTAAAGATTATCTCTAACAAGAGAAATAAAGATGTCACCTCTATTATCTCTTTTCTCTGTAATATTCTTCTTGTAACTTTATTATTTTATAACAAAAATATATTCTCTCTATCCCAATTTATATGGTACATTTACTTTCGTTCACCGGGGCTTCGGTCCCTGGGTACCCTGTTATCAGGTCACCAACTTCCTTGACCTTCCGGCACTGGCAGGGGCGGACCTATGTAGAAATTTTGGGTGCTCCGGCACCCATTAAATTCAGTTACGGAATGTATAACTGTATAGAAAATATAAAGGAAACAGATATAAATAGTTAATAGAGCACCCCCGAATTCAAAATTCCTGGATCCAGCACTCCCGAACTCAAATCCTGGGTCCGCCTCTGGGCACTGGGCAGGCGTCAGCCCCCATACATGGTCTTACGACTTTGCGGAGACCTGTGTTTTTGGTAAATAGTCGCCCGGGCCTAGTCACTGCGACCCCCTTTGTGAGGAGTCACCCCTTCTCCCGAAGTTACGGGGCTATTTTGTCGAGTTCCTTAGAGAGAGTTGTCTCGCGTTAATCTATCCCAAGAGGCACTATTCTATAATTAAAAACAATTTAATTTTAAAAATTTTCTTTTATCCTTAATAAATTATTTATAACCAACAAATGTGTAAGGTTTGTTTAGACCACAAATTTCAAATGCTAAACTTTTTCTCAAGTCAAACAGTATCACATAAATTGAGACAGAGATAACAATTTTTTCCATCTATACCCTTATAGTAGAATTATTTTCGCTTACTATTTCTTAAAAAAAAAAACTAATAAAAAAGGTAACTTAGTAAATATACTTTGTACATATTATTTTTCTTAATGAGCATAAAAAATAAGCTAAAACGACACTTATTTTACGACGGAGGGACTTATAATTTATATGTATTTTTTTTTCTTAAAAAATCTGCAGAGTGAATCGAGGTCAATGCTATTTGTTTTGGCAGGTATGCCAAAGCAGTAACTTCTAGAACTTTCGCGCGTGAATTTACGCCTGTCGAACACCCACCGCTCACGTTAAAATCCATTCTGCATAAATTTCTAAACTGCACCGCTCCCTTATTCTTCGCACCCTTGCATTTGATTTCCCCAATTTGAAAAATTGGCCCTCTTTTTGTGAATTTTGCAATTAATAATTCTCCTAGATCACACCGATCATCATCACTCTCCCTAGACAAAAAAAAAGGTTAGAATTTTCTCAATTCTCTATTTAAATTTTCTGTTTGTAATTATTGAAGTAATTTTTAGGAATAAGGTTGCTCTATTTTTGTGACTTTGGAGATTTATCCCGATTAATTCCGCATTTTTTCGATACAAAATACTCTCTCAGCTCACTTTTACTTGTCATGTTTTGCTTTTAAGAGATGTTCGAAAACTATAAGAAAAATAAACATATCTTGAAACGTTGGTCAAAGTGCATATAATTTGACTTTCGGAAAGCGTGACAAGTAAAAGTGAACCGAGGGAGTACTTAGTTATGCAATTATTTTCTGGTAGATAACTCTGGCTATGTGAGTTTTGATAATTGTGCTAGTTTGACGAGGAATATAAAAATATTGGATATTAGATTATGATGAATCATATGTATACTGAAAATAAAGTGGAATGGATACAGATGATTCAATATAAGCAGATTCAACTAGTACTAGTTTGAAATTGAGCTGTAGTTAATGATGATTGATAACTATACTATTATCTTTTAGGTGTTTTTTTTTCAATTTAATCTTTGATATATAAAGTTTAAAGAAGGAATATCTAGAACAATCGGCTAATTCCTAGAGTAGAGATAGAAAAAAAAAAAAAAAAAAGCAATTTGGTGTTCAGGGTGCTTGCTAATGGGATTGGCAAAAGGAATAGTAGTGTATGGATGTTTGAAAGAGATATAGCTTGTTTACAACATCCTACAAGTGGAGTCTGGGGAGTGTAGGATGTATGCAGATCTTTACGTCTACCTTTGTGGGGTAGAGAGGTTGCTTTTGATAGACCCTCGGCTCAAAAGAGATAGCTTGTTTAACAAGACAAAAAAAAAAAAAAAATCCTCAGGACTTACCTTCATTCCTCAGGATTATCCTTAGCTGACTAGACTTAGTTTACATGCCAAAAGAAATGCAACCTTCTTCTAGCTTCTATAGATATGATTTTGAACACTGTTTGTGCCAGCGGGCTCAGAATGCAATTTATTAATAGATAAAATAGTTTAAAAGACCAACTAATTGGTTGATACTTGTGGTTCTCTTATTTAAGACTAATTTATGTGTTTGATGTTGGCGTACTTGTATGCTATTATTAGATAAAGAAATCCATGCAGCAGCAGGAGACATGTCAATTATCTGTTATATGGAGAGGGAAGAAGTTTACTCTCGAGATGGATCCAACTGCTACTCTCAAATCACTGGGGGATGAATTGCTGAATCTCACCAATGTTAGAGACGATACAATGCGGCTCATTGTGCCTACTAATAAAAGTTCAAGGCTTTTGTATCCTTTCTCCAAAGAGCATTCCTGCCTAAAATTGGAAGGAGCATCCATTCTTGAGGTTTTTTTATTAGTTTCTGCTCTAGTTCGTGAATTATACTAAATTTCTGTTGAACTGCCTATCTGCTTGAATTCTGAATAGGTGTTTTGAAAGTTTATTCTCGAGCTCTTTATTTGACAGATTTGTTTGCCCTTTTAAATCTATACGCTATTGCTGCTCTGCTAAAACATCTCAACATGACACTTCATTTTTAGAGAGTTTGCTTGATGAATATTGAAAAAAATCATGTAACATTTCCCACTCTTGGAACTAGGATTCACCTTCAAAATCTGACTTGAAATAGTTGCTAGCTGTAAGTTAGTTTTCCGAAGGCACATCGTAGGAAACATATATTTTAGCAGCTTTAAAAGTTTTGAGTGTGTTTACATTCTGAAATGCATACTTCCATTTACTTCTTTGTTAAAGCTAATATATTCAGCGGATAACTAAAATTTATGAAATTGGATTCTGTTTGGTGGTCAGTGTTTCCTTGTTTGATATAAATCTTTTGTACAAAATGGACTGCATTATACAGCTGAGTGGTGATTACATGCTTTCTTTTATATTCCTAATTTCGTTTGTGCCAATATGAGCTTGTGCATAGTTCTTTATGAAATATTGCAAGAATAAAGGCATGGTTCTGAATGACTTAACTTTTTTTTTTTTTTGGGTAAAAGGTTGTGTCTGTGTGTTTGAAGCTGCAGTGATTTCAAACATCAATTCTTTTGAAATCTTTATCATGCTATATAATCTTGTACGACTATGTGCCGAGATGTCAAACTTATGGCTTTGAATGTCTGTTGCATTAAACCTATTCAGACAGAAAAATGCATACCATAATTCTTGTGCTTGTGGACATAATCAACTGCTGGGAGTGAATGTGTTTTTTATTTTAACTTTTTTGCACAGTGTATTAGGTGTTCGTGCATTTGCAAACATTGAATAGCCTAAATAACTTGTTTAGCATACTTGGCTGTGACTCGTTAAGCTGAACCTTCCAGACAATTCTTTTTGGCTTAAATGGGAATCGCCTGATGGTTTTCTGTTTTAGGGGAAGTCTATTAGGATGTTGGGAGTGCCCAAAGATGAAGTAGATGACATTCTACAGAGTGCAAAGGCAGACCTCAGGATTGTGGGTTTTGATGAAGAGGAAAAGCGATTGAGACAAAGAAACTCAAATGGGCTTCAAAGTTCACTAAAACTTCCACAAGGGTCTTATGTCTTTTGTGATTTTCGGACACTCCACCTTCCTGGTATAGAGGTATATCTCACTCTGGGAAAATGTAACCACTATCTTTCTCTACAATTGAAGCTTAAAAATGCAGTCTGACCAATGAGTAAATTATGTTTCTAACATATGTTGATTACTTGCAAAAATATATTGACATATCCCGTCTTTTGGGGCCTGGGACTGGGGAAGAAGTGATACGTTTATTTGACAACTGATTTATGTAGTTTTCACTTGGTAGCAGTTGAATCCTCCTGCTTCAAAAGCTTTAAAACTAATGCACAAGCTTGCTGCTGATCCAGGAATTGTTGCAATCATGAATAAGGTAAGCCTAGCAAGATTTTCATATCTCAGCTTAATTATGTATGGATTCTGTGTTGATATGTGCTATCAGCTGTGGTATAAACTATACTTCATTGGGCTTCTTAAAGCACCGCTGGCGTGTGGGTATCATGACAGAGATGGCGCCAGAAGGCTATGTTGGTGTTACTCCTCAATGCATTCTTGGTTTCAATAAGGTGAGCAATCCCTAGTTCTTTCTTCCCCAAAGTAGTAGATACAGAACAGAATCATGTTCTTAATATTGAACCCATGAATTTCATGCTTTATCATCGTAGTTCCTTCACTTTGGCTGTTAGCTATTGATTTTCTAAGATGATATATTTTCTTTTTTTCACATTCAGAATCATGGAGAGGAGATATCACTACGTCTTCGTACAGATGACCTCAAGGGTTTCAGGAAGTACGATAGCATCAAGAAGACTCTCTTACATGAACTTGTGGGTGGTCCTGTCTCACCCTGTCTGTCCACTTAAACAATAGTTGAAAAGCTAAATTAGTGCTGTGAATTTTATCAGGAGAAATTCGCATGTTCCCTAACTTATATTTATTTCCATTTTCAGGCACACATGGTACATTCTGAACATGATGTCAACTTCTATGGTCTACTTAAGCAGGTAAAAAGTTAGTAGTCTCCTTTTTTCCTCTTTGCTTCCTCAGTGGTGAGGAGTTCAACAAATGTTTAAGCAAAAGACTGGGATGGTCTTTTATTGAGCCCCGTAACTAGATTAGTCCTGCTTATCTCTGCATGTTCTTGTTGAATGTGCTGAAGATATTAAGATAGATATTTCTTGCAGCTTACTGAAGAAGCTGCTAAGTTGGATTGGACTAAATCAACAGGCCATACCTTGAGTGGTCACAATTTGCAACACTATGAAGACGAAGAAGACAATGATAATCACATTGGCTTATCACACAAGCTTGGAGGACAAACTTCAGTTTTCAATGCTCGAGCATCTTCAGTGGCGGCTGCCTACAACCGTTTAGCACAGGCATCCACCAACAACTCAGAAGAAATTGAAATGCATCAGGCATCTAATGCTGGTGACTCACTGGAAAAGCAACTGAATGATGTGAAAGTAGAGTCTTCGGAGCAACGAAATGGTGTATTTAGTGCTGATGTCCCATCTGGTAATCAAAGAAAATCTGAACCTGATCCTGATGATTGTGAGGCTGGCTCTCCCATGGAACATGAGCCTCATATAGAGCTCAATTCTGATGATTATAAGATCAGAAGCCGTTCCCCTCCTTTAGAAGCTAATTTAAGTGAAGAACCTGATCCAGATGATAGCTCCGCAGAAAAACACAATACAGGAAGTCCTGTTTTTTCGGAACCTGATCCGGATGAACATGCTATGGGGATCGAAAAGAAAGTAACAGCCGGTCAAAATGGCCACGTAAATGAGGAAGAGACTGGATCTTTTACACAGACCAATGGAGATGATTTTCCTGAAGGAAACAAGCTGGTTGAGCCATATAATAGTGATAAGGATATAATACCCGATGGAGTCTCTAGTACAGTGATTGATGAGCCTGATCCAGATGATCAGGAATTACAGAGGATACAAGATCCTGTTGCCATTATTTGCAGTCGACTGCAGAAAGCAATAGACGTGTTGAGAACTCAAGCCAATCCATTGGAGGCCTCTAGAGTTATGCAAACTATATTGAAAATTATAAGGTTAGTTGAACTTCAATCTGCAATTTAAATTTGGAATTTTTTATCATTCATGAGCTTTGGATCTAAGTTGGCAATGCTACTGTTCGTAGGAATGCAATTGAACACCCAGATGAAGTGAAATTCAGGAAGCTGCGGAAGGTCTCTGATTTATATATTGGTCTTAGGTGATTTAGTTTTGTCTAGATTTCATCTTAATTTGTTCATCACAATTTTTTGGTGGATGTTGCAGGCTAATCCTCTAATTCAGAGGGATGTGGTTAGTTATCCAGGTACTTGATCTTCCACTCGATCTGTTGCAATTTATTTCCTTTCTGCAAAATTCATTCCTTGACAGTTCTCTTTCCCCATTCCCTGACTTTTGTGTCGCCTTCAGATAGCATTCAACATTGCTACTAATCCAGCACAGTAAATTTTCTCTTCATCTGAGATTCCCTTGGTCCAACTTCCTTGGATATATACATCTGTGAACTCCATCTTAAATAAAGTTTCTACTCTTTGTCAGGTGGCGCTTGTAAATCACACTTCATGAAATTTTGGGCGCTTTCAGTTTGCCAATTTTACTGATAGCAACCAATTTTGCAAAACAATGTACTACTTGGTTAATTACTGAAGCATGAATTTTCACTCAATCCCTACTGTTTAAGGGCATGAACTGCAATTGTCTTTCCATGTGCCTAACATTTTCGTAAAAGATCTTTGGAGAATTAGTCAAGGTTCAAGTTGATATACAAGCTAGTTTAATTGACCAAGGCTAGGTTTGCTATCAATTTGAAATTCTATTTAGGTGAAATTGTTGTGTGATGGTACTTGTTATGCGCGGAGATTCAAAACATATTTGGTGATCCCATGGCCATGCAACAAAAAGGAGTTGTATCAACATCATTTATCCCACATGATTTATCTTTTGATGTGAAATTACTCGTACTCGCATAATTGTATTCTTCTCTGATCATTAGGTGTTTATTTTCTTTCCATTCGCATCTTCGTGTATTTTTCTGCTTGCTGAGCTTCTTTAGCTGTAACTAATCATTTTGCTTTTGTGGTTGCAGCTGCAATGGAGATCCTCTCTGTGATCGGATTTAGTGAGGACTCTGTTAGCGATAACACTGGTAGAACGGAAACTTATTTGGTCCTCAAAAGGAATGATCCAGGATTATTGTGGCTTGCCAAGTCTTCCCTTGAAACCTCCATTGCCTAGGGGACTTGTACCATATGTAAAATTGATGCATTTGTTTGTGACAAAATCAAACTGAAGACATTCTTTATGGTGAGAGGCATTTGGGCATGTTTTCCATGTTGTATACCACATTCTGATATCTTCCTTTTCCTTGTATATACATTCTTACTCATAGGACGTTCAATACAAATAATTGTGTTTGATAAGATTATAAGGCACTTTTAATGCAAGTTGAGGTGATTCTCTAGTTAGCTTGTTCACATGCGGTTATTAGTCTTATGTCGATTGTGCTCGTCAAAAATGCCGCGCAGTGTGTCTTGTATATTTCAAAAAGTAGTGCATATTTTGTAAAATCTAACACAATTACGGCAACCAATTTTGAGATACCCTAAATTTCTTTAGTCTAGAATCTTCTTTAGATATACTCTGCGTAGCTGTGATTGTACTCGGGAATTGAGAAATAAACTTTTAGGTTTCAAATGGATTTTTCAAGAGGAAAATGAAAGATGATGGCATGTTGACAAATATAAAGTAAGACTTATCGTTAAGGGATCCAGACAATGAGAAGATTTTATTATTTTGACACTTACTCATCGGTAACGAGGATTACATCCATTTGAGTGTTAATACCGTTGGCCGTCGTGTACGGTCTTCAAATTCATCAAATGAATGTGAAAATAGTCTTCTTAAATGGAGATTTGGTGGAAGAAATGCACATGGATTAAATCGAAGGGTTCGTACTTTTCGGAAAAGAAAAGAAGGTGTGTTGACTTGTTAAGTCACTTTATGGACTAAAAGAAGCACCCAAACAATGGCATGCGAAATTTGACCAAACGATCTTTGCAGACGGGTTTAAGATTAATGAGTGTGATCAATGTGGTTACATTAAGAACGCTCCAAATTACAATCATTGTTTGTTTATATGTTGATGATATGTTAATAATGAATGAAGACATTGCCGACATAAACACTACTAAACGTATGCTCGATAACAAGTTTAATATGAAAGATTTAGGAGTTGTGGATTTAATTTTAGGAATTAAAATTCATAGGACACCTCAAGGTCTACCATTATCTTACTTATTATGTTAAAATGGTACTTGAAGAACTCAAGTGTTAAAAACTTTGATGTATATCATGAATTGTACACGATTAGATATAGCTTGTGTAATAAGCAAATTGAGTTTTTACACAAGTAATTCCAAACAAACTCATTAGATGGCAATGAAATGAGTTTTCGAGTATTTAAAATACAACCAGCACTATGCTTTGCATTACAATAAATATCCCGCGGTACTTGAAGGATACAATGATGCAAATTGGATCACCGAATCATCTGCAGTTAAATTCGCCTGTGCATAAGTTTTCATCATTGGTGGAGGAGTAGCATCTCGAAAATCATCTAAATAAATATGCATCGCTCACTCTGCAATGGAATATGAGTTTATTGCTTTAGATAAAGCCGGTGAAGAAGTAGAATGGCTACAAAATTTCTTGGAATATATTTTATTTTGGCCTAAATTAGTGGCACCTATATGCATACATTTTGATAGTTAAGCAGCAATATGAAGACGTAATACGTTTAGAAAATTACTCTCTAATGGAATTACCATAATTGATTATGTAAAGTCAAAATATAATGTGTCGAATTCACTTACAAAAGGCCTAACTTGAGAGTTGGTTGATAAATCATCAAAGGGAATGAGATTATGGCCGAGAACAAGTCCTCACGATGGTAACTCTAACTAGCCGATTGGAGATCCAAGAGCTAGATTCAAGGAGATCAAATGAATTTATGAATGACGGTTCAACATCGTCGTTAAACTCAACCCATTCTTATGATAAGATAATGTTTAAGAATAAGGATAAAGCGCTACGACTTTTTAATGATTTCTAAGTTTGACATGATATGAGCAAACATTATATATAAGAGTTACACGTTTAGGAATCACCTATGTGAGTGTAAAGTGTAAACCGTTTTAAGAAGAATTAGTGTAAGCCCAGTTCTCTACCCACTTATGACACCAGATGATGTTCATGACTGAAACGAACGTAACAATGAGAACTATGAATGGTTAAGAGTTAATTATGTGACATATGTTGTCTATATATATATATATATATATATATATATATATCAAAGCTCGACGGTTCAAAAAAATCAAGTCTACAGGTTGACCAAGTATACCCGATATATGTTCCCTACGGAAAGTTCAAAGAAAAACCTACTTACCCAGATGCGATTAATCATTACTTCTAAATCACACTGTTTCATGCATGTTTTCATAATATAGTCATTCCCCATTCATGTGGGACGTTGTTGGGCTTTAAAGACCTCTTTAAAGATGGACTTTAAAGATGAGGTGTAGTAGAAAATGGGAAATTGTGAGAATTTAAACAACATTGGAAATGAAAAGGGAGATTCATGTGCTTATATATAGAAGCACTTTTTCTAACTCTTAAAGAGTTGAGAAAAGAGTCTCCCCTCGCTTTGTCGTCATCACTCGGATTCAGATTTGCATTCAGATTTGGTCAAATGATTTGATTGCGTTCAGACTTCACATGGAATTTTAATTTAAATTCGCAGAATTTTTTCAAAGGGTCATGTCTGAATTTAAAGTGGAAATTCATGACCAAATAAATAGACATCTTCTTTACGAACATATAATATAGCACTTGTTAGTTGGCTATAAAATTTTAAAGGCTTCGCCTAATTTCAGACACTGAAATATACTCTGAAAATTCATCTTCTTCCCCTCTTTTGTGCATCATTTTTCAAAAAAAAAAAAAAAAGAAGTAAGTGTCGTGTAATTTACTGGCGTTTGTTGAGTTCGCTGAAGTTCTGCAATTTTGATTATCAATATTGCAGAATAGTGTTCTGTTCTATGATAGAAAGAATTCATCTAAACCTTGGACAGTTGTGAGGGGATTAAATTTCTTAAGAAAACATTGTTTTCTGTTGGGCTCAGAACTAAAAAATTCGTATATTCTGTCCTTTTTTTTTCCTTTCCAGGATATAATATGAAT
Source organism: Lycium barbarum (assembly GCF_019175385.1). Taxonomy (NCBI): domain Eukaryota; kingdom Viridiplantae; phylum Streptophyta; class Magnoliopsida; order Solanales; family Solanaceae; genus Lycium; species Lycium barbarum. The sequence goes on along the minus strand of NC_083340.1, from coordinate 139,932,326 downwards.
ACAAGGATACCATAAACAGAATGGCAAGCATCATTACCATTCAAAAAAGACCCATAGGTTCTCCTATAATTCAGCTAAAAAAGAAATAAAAAGAAAAGAAAAAAGAAAAGGGGATGATTAACTGCAGCAGCGTAGCTACATGGATTGAGGGTTGGATAGTCAAACACCCTTTATCGGAGAGTTATACTATACAGAAAAGAAAAATATTGCTCAAGATTTACTTTTTATAAATAAAATATATTAAATCTTGAACACCTTGAGCGAAATTCTTGATTTCGCCAGTGACTTTTTAAAACTAAATCAATCAATTAATGACCAGCAACAAAGACCTCTGGACCAAACTCTTCATTCTCATAGAAATTTCTGTCTAGAGAATCAACCCCAGCATCATCATCTTCATGGTTTATTTCTCCTGCATCTTTCTTGGGCCCTGGTTCCACTTTTGATGTTTGAGATAATTGGGCTTGTGTTGGATCTTGGCCTGTCATTACATTGGGATTTTGGTCTTGGGCTTCAACAAGGAGAGAAGAACAAACAATAAGTGTAAGGACAGAAAATGCAAGAATTGATCTTCTGTCCATCTTTTGTTAAAATTTTTGTTTGCTAGGGGAAGGAGTTTGATTGATTTACTTTGTGTTTGGTGATTATCAAAGTTGGAAGATGTTGGAATTTAAAAGGAGAAAGTTGTAACTGATTTTGAGGAAATTAAGGAATGACATTTGCAACCATTGAAATAGGACCCAATTATTCTATTTGTATCCATGCATAACAGAAATGTTTAATGGTCTCTACTTTGCCACTAGCTCCCCTTGTGTCATGGAATGGTGCTTAATACCATTAACTTCTCTTATAATACCATTGAAGGGTGCGGTGGAATGATAAAATTCTTTCATTATTAATCAGATGTCTCAATTTCGAATCCACCGAATAGAATCCTCTTTGATTGGTAGGGAGCGATAAAAACCACAATGAATTTTTTATTATATGAGTTGGAATTAATCAGAGTAATGAATATTGAACACCAGATACTTTAAAGCAAGAAAATGTAGTGGTAGTTTTCTTTTTATCATCCCATTAAAAGATACACATGTATAATTTTGGCCCAATTTTAGTATTCGTTTTGCTTTTCACACGCTTGTAGGAGCATTTTTTGGCATGGATCGTCCTTCAAAGACGCTGGTCTTAGGCCTTAAGACAGAGGTTTACCTTAAGGCCTAATTTTGGGCAAAAGTTTGGCCTTAAGACAGACCTAATTTTGCTACGAAACTTTACCTTATGATTTATTTATTTTTTGATTGAGCTAGGATTCGAATTCACAACCTCAAGATACTAGGCGGAGGGCAAAAATTAAAGACCAGCAATTTGAGGGGAAAAAAATTAAAGACCACCCCCAGATAAGGACAATCGGGGGTTGATTTAGGGTTTAAAATTTCTTCAAATTCACTTCACAGAATTTCTTCAAGGATTAGGATAGAAGGTTAGTACTTAGTCTAATTTCCATGTTACTATTACTCTTCTACTATCTCATTCTTCCGTTTTAGGATTACCTGTTGTTTCCTATGCTTCGGTTATCATATTATTTTTTGCTCTTTTGTCTTCCCCATTATTTGTTTTACTGTAATTTGAAGGTTTGCTTGAATTAAATTGCTTCTCTACTCATCTTGCATGTGCCTTTTTTTTTTTTTAGTTTTTTTTTCTCGATTTTGGTTTATATGCTGATTTAGGGTTTATCTATTGGTTTATATGTTGGTAGTTCCTTAAAAATTGATCAGAATATTGTTTGCCATTAAAATTAGGGAAAATTACCGTTCGGCTATCTAATTTACAAAATATGTACATAATGTTGATTTAGGGTTTGAAGTTTATTTGTTTGTTATTAATACTTTTTATGTCGGCAGTGTTGGTTCCACTTTTGATGTTTGAGATAATTGGGCTTGCGTTGGATCTTGGCCTGCCACTACATTGGACTTCGGGTCTTGGGCTTTAACAAGAAGAACAGGGGTGTGTTCGGTACGGAGGAAAACATTTTCCAAAAAATATTTTCCAATTTTCTAATGTTCGTTTGGTCAAAAATTTTGAAAAATATTTTCTTTTGGAAAACATTTTCCCTAAAATTGGGAAAAATGACTTCCCTAATAAAATTAGAAAAAACAAGTTCACAAGTTCATTCCACCAACCACCAAACACCAACCACACCCAACACCCCCATCTACCCCACCCCCAACCTACCCCCACCCACCACCCCATCCCTCCCCCCACCCCCGCCCAAAAATAATTTTTTTTGGAAAAAAAAGTTTTGACATTATTTTTGGTTTTTTGCACCCCCACCCAAACCCCTCACCCTCCCCCCTCGCCCTCCCCCCCAAAAAAAAAAGTTATATTTTTTTAAAAAAAAACGTTGACTTTTTTTTTGCACCCCCACCCCACCCACACCCTACCCCTCCCCTACTCTCGCACCCCTACCCCACCCACCCCGAAAAAGAATTAATACTTTTGAAAAAAAAAGTTTTGACATGTTTTTAGTTTTTTGCACCCCCAACCCCCACCCCACCCCGCACCCTACTCCCACCCCACCCAGCGCCACTACCCCCCACCCCACCACGCACCCTACCCCTCCCCTCCAAATATTTTTTTTGGACATGCTTTTTGGTTTTTTCCACCCCACCCCACCACGCAATCTACCCCGCACCCCTACCCCCACCCAAACCCTGCACCCCCTACCCTTCACAAAAAAATTATTTTTTTTGAACAAAAAAAAAATTGACATTTTTTTTGGTTTTTTGCACCCCAACCCCCACCCCTACCCCCTCCCCCACAAAAAATTATTTTTTTGAAAAAAATATTTTGACATTTTTTTGCACCCCCAACCCCCATCCCACCCTACACCCCTACCCCCACCCCCACGCAAACCCCGCACCCTACCCCCTCCCCCCCACACACACATACTAAAAAAAAATATTGTTTTTGAAAAAAAAAAGTTTTGACATTTTTTTTGCACCCCCAACCCCCACGCCACCCCCACCCTACCCCCCCCCCCCCCCCCCAAATATTTTTTTTGAAAAAATAGTTTTGACATTTTTTTTTGGTTTTTTGCACCCCCAACCCACCCTCCCCCCCCCCCCCCCCCCCCAAATTATTGTTTTTGAAAAAAAAAAGTTTTTGTTATAAACTGCTTGTACATATTGTCCGCTTTGGCGCACCTCACGGCTTTAAAACGCGTATACGAAGGAGGAGGGCCACCAGGCACCATAGCTCACTTGTATAAACTGTCCGCTTTGGAGACTTCAGGCTCCTCACGGTTTTCATACGCGTATACGAAGGAGGAGGGCCACCAGGCACCATAGCTCACTTGTATAAACTGTCCGCTTTGGGAACTTCTGGCCCCTCACGGTTTTCAAACGCGTATATAAGTAAAGGCTTCAGGCCCTGCTTATAAGCACGCACACAATCTCGTGTGCGAGCGATGTGGGAACTTCAAGTTCACAACAGTTTTGACATTGTTTTTGTTTTTTTGCACCTCCACCCCACCCCAGCACTCTACCCCCACCCACCCCGCACCCCTATGCCCCTCAACCAAAAATATATTTTTTTGAAAAAAACGTTTTGACATTTTTTTGGTTTTTTGCACCCAACCCCCCAACCCACTGTGCATCCCTACCCCCACCCCCACGCAAACCCCGCACCCTACCCCCTCCCCCCACACAAAAAAATTATATATTTTGAAAAAAAAAAGTTTTGACATTTTTTTTGCTCCCCAAACACCCACCCCACCCCGCACCGTACCCCAACCCCACGCAGCACCATATCTCCCACCCCACCCCCACCCTACCCCCCCCTCCCAAATATTTTTTTGAAAAAATAGTTTTGACATTTTTTTTGTTTTTTTGCACCCCCACCCCCATCCCCAACCCCACCCCGCACCCTACACCCCCCCCCCCAAGAAAATATTTTTTTGAAAAAAAAGTTTTGACATTTGTTTTGGTTTTTTGCACCCTACGCTACCCCACCCCCTCCAAAAAAAATTGAAAAAAAGTTGGCAATTATAAAAACTGAATGTTTGCGTGGTTAAAAATTAAAACTTTTAGAGGGGGTGATAGGGTATTGGAGGGGTGAGGGTGGATGGTGAAAAGATTGTTTTTTGGGGTACGGGGTGTCTGGGGGTGTAGAAACCCGCAAAAGACAATAAAAAACTTCAAAAAAAAAAATGTTGGGGTTGGTGTGGTATGGGTTCCACGCAAGGGGGGAGGGGGTGATGGGGGATGTGGTCATGTCGAAAATTTAGAAAAAAAAAATTAAAAACTTCAACAAAAATGTTGTGAGGGGGTGGGTGGGTGCGGGGTAAGGGGGTGGTGTATGAGTTACGTGAGTGGTTGGGGGTGGGGGTGCAAAACAAATGGAGGGGGGTGTGGGCGTAGGGGTAGGTGGGTGCATGGGAGTGGGGTGTGGGGGGTGGGGGATATGGGGTTGGGTTGGAGTTGGTGAGGGTTGTGGTGGGGGTACAAAAAACAAAACAAAAAAATCAAAAGAAATTTTTTTTGGAGGGCAGGTGGAGGCATAGGTGGGTGGGTGTGGGTGGAGGTGGGGGTCTGGGGTTGGGTTCGAGTTGGTAAGGCTTGAATGAGTATTTTCTGGAAAACGTTTTCTATCAACCAAACGAACATGAGAAAATAAGTAAGAAATTCACTTTTTTTCCACTACCCAAACGAACATGAGAAAATAAGTGGAAATTCACTTATTTTCTAGGAAACATTTTCCTTAGAAAACATTTTCCTCCATACCGAACACACCCCAGAACAAACTATAAGTGTTAGGACGGAAAATGCAAGAATTGATCTTCTGTCCATGTTTCGTTAAATTTTTTGTTTGTTAGAGGAGGGAGTTTGATTGATTTTCTTTGTATTTGTGATTGACAAAGTTGGAAGATTTTGGAATTTAAAAGGAGAAAGTTGTAACCGTTTTGAGGAGATGAAGGAATGGCATTTGCAACCATTGAAATGAGACATTTTGGAAGTATTTATATCCTTGCGCAACAGAATTGTTCTAAGGTATCTATTTGCCACTAGTTCCTTTGTGGCACGCATACATGCTTAAACTAATGTCATTAACTTCTCTTATAATACCATCGAAGGGTGTGGTAGAATCGTAAAGGTTCTTTCATCTTAAATTAGAGATCTCAATTTCAAGTCTAGGAAATAGAATCCTCTTCGATCGGTAGGGGTTGCTAAAATCCTCCACAGTGAGTTTTTTATGATACGAGTTGGAATTAGTCAGATAACAAATTAAAGACGTCTTAAGATCCGTCTCTAATATCAACGTAGTTCACTTGAGTTCGTAAAGAAAAAAGACACTTCAATGGCCATGTGTATCGAAAATAGACAATGTGAAACAAATACCTATCGTCTCAAATAAATGATTTGTTTGACTAGATTCAAGGGCTGCCTATTTCTCTAAGACTGACCTAAAGCTAATGTTAGCCTGCTATCACTTAAAGGATTAGTAATCATGACTTCCCTAAGTTTAGGACTAGATAAAGATATTACGAGTTCATTGAATCTGGTGTAATCTCAAAATCGGGAGGAACACAAGTTGTACCTGAGGATAGTCCTACATACATAAAAGGAACACAAGTTGTACACGAAGTTCTCTAAGTGTGAGTCTTGACTTGACACAGTGGCATATCTGAGCTGAGCCACATTGTTGCCGATGATAGGATGATCATGGTAGATCTAAATACGGTAGATGCAATACAAAGTGGCCAAAGGCCAGTCTGTATTGCCGAAATATGCAGCACGTACAAGTTAAATACATTGGGAAAATCGGTGCAACGGCTCTAGTCCTGTTAAGGTGAATAAGAGCATGACTCTCCCTCAGTACAGTGGTGGGGAAAGCTAGCGGGGACACTGATTCTGAAGGGGGTTGTACGTGACTCCCACTACGGAGGGCAAGTCTCTGAAGAAGGGGTGCACATTATACCTTAGGTGAATCCCACATCTGAATGGGAGATGAAAGTTAGGGACCTTATAAGAATGAGTTCAAAAACAAATGTTGAGGAGCATTTTAGGTTAAAACCCAAGGGACAAATCCGTGCGGACCTAGGCCCAAAGCGGGCAATACTCAACAGTTGGACCAGGGTCGTTACTAGCAGATACAACTTAGATATCATATGTAAAACGTAAAAGGACCAAATATACCCCTGCCGTTATATTATTGTTTCAAATATACTCCTCCTCCGTTAAAGTTGTCCAAGGTGGACATCCAATCCTACGTGACACTAACATTTAATGAGGTGGATACCACCTCATCACCCCTAACCCATTTTACCTCTCCCCTCTACTTGTTATTCCACTACTAAAATTTTCTTCCCCTCCACTACTATTACCGCCGCCATAACTATCTCTTGGGAATAAGGTCCCATAGAAACCAATGGGCAACAGATAGATTTAAAAGGAAAGATCAGAACTCAAACAACCAATCTAATAAACTAGGATGAACCCAAAAAAAAAAAAGTAGTAAGAAACCAAAGAAGATTGTCGTGACCAAAGAAGTAAGTAAATTTCCTGGATCTAGCGAAACTATGTCAAAGTATAAAAAACATTACTAAAATTTCCGCGGTCCGAGCAAATAACAAGCTTTCCATTGCGTTAAGAAACAACATCAAAACATTTTTCACATGAAACAAATGCTATAATTCAACCAGAAACAGGAAATCACTATCGGGACTCATGATTTTGCTTCACACAATAAAGATGACTGATCCAAAGGCCATGGGAAATCGGATGGTCGCCGGGATAGTGAATAGATGGAGCAAAGTGTAGAGAGGTAGCACTAAATTCCCCTCTGTCTCTTGTACGAAGTCATCTTTTATAGATATAGAGATGGTTATGGTGGTGGTAATGGCGTTGGAAGGGAAGAAAATTTTAGTGGTGGAGAACAAATAGAGGTGAGGGGTAAAGTGGGTTAGGGGTGGTGAGGTGGCATGCCACGTGGCATCCATCTCGTTAAATATTAGTGCCACATAGAATTGGATGTCCACCTTGGAGTGACATCCACCTCACCAAATGTTAGTGCCACATAGAATTGGATGTCCACCTTGGACAATCTTAACGGGGGAGGGGTATATTTGAACCAATAGTATGGCAGGGGTATATTTGGCCCTTTTCCGGATGCAAAATAGACTACCAGGTATAATTCTATGGATAAAATTCCTCACAAAGCAGCACCTTGTCTCCTCAAGATAGAATAACTATAGCAAGTGTGCATGTATAGAAGTAAAGGACAAACAAAAAATTTTTTGTGATTGATGCAAATTGCAACAAAAGACTTCTTCATGAGTGAATAATATAATCCAGACAACAAACATGACTAGAACACTCAATACATTGTTACTACAACAATAATCTACAAATTATGGAAGAATTCAAAGTTCTCTGGTCTCCGAAAATCCAAGTCAATAATCCAACATTAACAATAAACATGAACTTCTGCATGAATTGATATCAATATAATGTCCAAGCCACAATGGAACCTCTTCATCTGATAGGTGTCACAATGAAACTTCTAATACATTTCTAGCAAATTATACTGATACAAAGTATAAACAATCTGCAAAGACTAGATTTCAGGTATGGCACTCTGATTTCTACACTGAGAAACCGTCTACTTTCGACAAGCGATGCCCATCTACTTGGTGTGTTCGTCCTACCTTTGGCTAAGAGAAACAATGACAACAATAAGCTACCTGAGCAAGCATCGAGATATGAAACCAACAAGCAGATAAATTGGGATTTTCTGTTATGTTGGTCGGACTTTCCAAAAATGTTGCCTCTCATGTCATATCCTCTAGAAATACACTACTTTGGGAGGATCCAACATGCATCCATAGCATTTTTTAAGAGTCCGAGCAATATAGATTTTCTGTATTAAAATAGTAGATAATGGCATTTTTTTAATCCTTTTAAAAAAAAGAATAATAATATGGTGTTAACAAATGAAAATAGCTAGTGGGAGGAATTACTATATTTGTTTCATCCAACATTCAAGTTGTCAATATCAAGGGGACTTGAGAATCATGGCTGTTAATAGAATCAACAATGGAACTCATAGTAATTCATTTCTCTACATACCTGGTGGACTAAGGAGTTGCAACAGCATCAATAAGGAGTTGCAACAACATCAATTCTCCCGACATTTCTCTCCAATCGCACTTCTAGAGTGTCATTACCATAACTCTGCTGCTCCTCTTGAATCTCTTTAGCTGAAACACTGCAGAATGGCTTGATTTTTCCAGCTCAATTATCTGCAAAGTTGGAATATCCCCCAACTCGTGAGGGATGCTCTCCAAGTTAAGGCAACTCTTAAGAACTAGATGTTCCAGGAAAGGGAAATGATCATTTGTGGCACTCCAGTGCTTTAAATCATACGTCTCGATCAACAACAATTTCAAAGAACAGAACCCCTCTTCAACTTGTTCCCACTTTGGTCCTGTGAAGGCACAATGTTTTAGTTTGAGAACCTCGAGACTTGGTAATCTACAAAGGGATGTCATGCTCTCCCATGGCAAGTAGGTAAAGCTCAAAGTCAATTTCTTAAGATTCTCTGGAAGTGCATCAATATGAAGAGCTAATTTTGGTATTTGCACAGGTGGCTTCAACCCAACAATCTTTAGTGCCTCAAGTTGAGGCAGGAGAGCAAGATTTCTAAGACAATCTGACCACAACTCTGAATTTGATTCATTATAATAAGGCCACAGATTTTCAGCTGTGTAAAGAAAATCATTCCAGGGAATCTGGCATGGGCGAGTATACTCGACTGTTTCTGAAGCAGACTTCAGATACATCAAAATGTGAAAGACAGCTTACATATGAGGATCTCGAGGATCATGCATAAACTGACTCACTAGGCTGACTGAATAAGCTATGTCTGGTCTAGTGTGAGAGAGATAAATGAGTCTTCCAACCAGCCTCTGATATCTCTCTTTATCAACTGACTTTCCAACTCCGCTTTGTAGTTTGTGATTGCTTTCAATGGGTGATTTTGCTGGTTTGCAACCTGTCATACCTGTTTCTTTCAAGAGATCCAGAATATACTTTCTTTGAGAAATAAATATTCCTCTTTTTGATCCAGCAACTTCAATTCCCAAGAAGTACTGCAATTTTCCTAGATCCTTGATCTCAAATTCCTGTGCCAACAACTTCTTCAATCGGGTCATCTTCTCTTTGTCATCTCCTGTCATTACTATGTCATCAACATAAACTATGAGAAGAGTGAGTTTACCCTTTAAATGTCTTATAAAGAGGGTGTGATCCGCATTGCTTTGTTGGTAACCAAAGGAGATCATTGCTTTATAGAATCTGTCAAACCAAGCTCTAGGAGATTGCTTCAATCCGTACAAGGCTTTCTTCAGTCTGCATACCTTTCTTTGACTTTGTTCAGTACCAAAACCAGGAGGAATCTCCATGTACACCTCTTCTTCTAAGTCTCCATGAAGAAATGCATTCTTCACATCAAACTGTTGCAAGTCCCAGTCAAGATTAACTGCACAAGATAGAAGAATTCTAATAGTATTCATTTTTGCAACATGAGCAAATGTCTCTTGATAATCCACCCCATAAGTCTGAGTTAGTCCTTTAGCCACCAATCTTGCTTTGAACCTTTCAATGGAACCATCAGCTTTATGTTTTACAGTGAAGACCCATTTGCAACCCACCAACTTCTTGCCTGGTGGTGATGCGACAAGTTCTCAAGTCTCATTCTTTGATATGGCCTTCATTTCTTCCATCATAGCTTGCTTCCACTTAGAATCCACAAAAGCTTCCCTCCAATTTTGGGGAATAGACACAGAAGAAATAGACAAGGCAAAGGCTCTATAGGAGGGCGATAAAGAATTATAGGAAACAAAGTTAGATAAAGGGTGTTTAGTGCAAGATCTGACTCCTTTCCTGTGAGCAATAGGCAAATCTAACTCATTAGGAAGTATAGATAACGCATCAGAAGAAGAAGGTTCGGCTTCGGCAGGCTTCTTCTGCTCTATTTCTCCTTGAGTAAGTTATCAAATCAGGCCTATCCAAACGCCCAACAGTCTCCCCCTGAATTATTTCTCCAATTTCACTTTCTCTTATGGCAGTAGTTTCAATAGTATCCCCCTGAATTCTTTCTCCAATTTCACTTTCCCTTGTGGCAGTAGTTTCAACAATAGAACTAGGAAAAACCATCTCTTCTTCCTTATAATTCTCTACCTGAAGAGGTGATGGTGTAATACTGAAATAGGGCTCAGATTCCCGAAAGGTAACATCCATACTGACAAAGAATCTCCTGGAAGGAGGGTGATAACATTTGTACCCTTTCTGTGTTGGAGAATACCCAATAAAGACACATTTAAGAGCTCTAGGTTCAAGTTTCCCAGAGTTCCTAGCGTGAACAAAGCAAACACACCCAAATATCTTTGGAGGAACGATATAGTCATTTTTACCCTTTAAAGCTTCTAAAGGACTCCGGAAATTAAGAGTTTTAAGTGGCATTCTATTGATGAGGTAGGAAGCTACTAGAATGGCATCCCCCCAGTAAGGCTTCGACAGATTCATGGTAAACAAAAAGGATCTTGCTACTTCTAACAAATGCCTATTTTTTCTTTCAGCATCCCCATTTTGCGCACTAGTATAAGGACAACTAGTTTGATGGATTATCCCAAAAGACTCCAAGTAAGCTCCAAAAGTTTTATCCATGTATTCTATGCCATTGTCAGTTCGAAATATCTTTATCTTAGCCTCAAACTGAGTACAAATCATCTTATGAAATGACTTAAAACAGGAGAAAACTTCACTTTTGGCTTTTAACAGATATACCCATGTCATTCTAGTGCAACAATCGATAAAAGTAACAAACCATCGACTACCAGACAAAGAAAGTGTTTGAGTAGGACCCCAGACATCAAAATGAATAGTCGAAAAGGGAATTGTTCTTTTATTGTCACTCAGAGGATAAGAGTTTTTAGTGTGCTTGGCATATTCACATGCATCATAAGACAAAGATTCAAACTTAGCTCTAGAAAATAAACCAGGGTATAACTTTTTTAAAGCAAAAAAAGATGGGTGTCCCAACCGTCTATGCCACTGTATTATTTCTCGGTTGACATCCTTATTTCCTACAAAAAAGGTCTGACCAGAGTCTCGAGTTCCATCGATCCAATATAAGCCATCATGCAATCTACCACTGCAAATCTTCTTCCCTGTATGAAGGTCTTCAAAAACACAATAATCAGGAAAGAATCTGACACTACAGTTTAGTTCTTTGGTGATAGCGCTAACAGATAATAGGTTAATAGGAAAATCAGACACATGAAGAATGGATGATAAGGTAATATCAGGAGTACAAAAGATTGAACCTGTTCCAGAGACAGGGGTTAGAGAGCCGTTGGCTATTCTGACATAATCCCTTTTGGGACTAGGAGAGTAATTTTGAAGGCCTTTAGAAGAGCCTGTCATGTGTCTATTCGCACCAGAATCAATAATCCAACAATTAAGCTGAGCATTAAAAGAAATACCTGACTGCACATAATTGGGGCTAGCAACACTAGAAGAGTCAAGTTTGTTCAGAAGACGGCGAAGATGTTGAACTTCATCTTGAGACAAAGTCTCTCCAGAAGTAGTGTCACCCACATTATCTGGATGGGAAGGGTTAGAATAGGCCTACGACCCGAGAACTGAAAAAAAAAATTCCATAAAAAAATCGCCAGAAAGTTGGCTGCCACGCCGGAATCCTAATTTCGGTGATCGGAAAAAATCAAAACTGATAGGGATAGGCTCAGAATGTTCCAGCGACCCCAACAGAGAAAAATGATCCAGAAACGAACTGAACGGGAGGAGTTTTTTGTGCGGACAGCTACAAAGAGAGAGAAAAACTCGACCTCTTTGATAAAATACGGAACCCTAGTGCTGCGAGGGAGAAAACTCACCTCAAACAGGCAACAATGGCTCTGATACCATGAAGATTTTTAGCAAGAAGAAAGGGCTTCTTGTATTTCTGAATGAATATACAATCCATAAGAATGGGTACTTATACATGTTCTAAGACTAAATGAGGAAAGACAATATTACACAATCAATTCCTTATCAATTACATCAATACAATATATTCCTAAAATTAAGCTATCAATCTTAATCATCAATATCAAATCAACATCTCAATCTTAATCATTAATACCAAATCAACAGTTTCACATATTCCCAATCTCTTCAACTTAGGCGTGCTAGAGAAGACATCCTTTGTACAATCTGCAAAGGTAATATTGGCAAGTGTTTGTAGGTCATTTAAAACCAAGGAATTGGTTGGGTTTGGCAAATAGATGCTTGGTTTAATATGGAGATGTCTGAGGTTTGGCATCTTCCATATGTCCCGAGGAAAAGTTAAGTCTCCGGAATATACATCAACGATTAAAGTCTGCAAACTCCAAAACTGTGATACTGCTGGAGGGCATTCCTTAATAGTGGCAACTGCAAGGTACCGCAAATTAACAAGTTGCATTATCTCACTGGGAAACTGTGGGAAATGTTGGAAAGTGTTATCCAGAACCCTGAGCAATTTGAAGTCTATATATGAAAAGATTGAACTTTGGGAGATATTGAATCCCAAGATGGAACGAGAAACAGTAACAGTAGGATCAATGGGTTGAAAAGAGGCACTTGAGAATATGGTGCAACAATTGAAACTAACCCGACGCAGAGTCGTTATGTTTTCTAACAGACCATCTAGGGAGTGCTTCAAGACATGTAGAAAGTTTTGTCTTTTAGCTTCTTCTAAGCAAAAGTCCTGCATGATATCATGGAGTTTACATGTTTTGAGTTTTCCATTAGACCGCTTTCCAGCTAAAACCAAACTTCTATCAATAAGATCCTCCAAGCACTCTACTGCCATCTCTTCCAAGGTTGTAAGCCCTGTTGCATTAAGAAAGCCCTCAGCAATCCACAACCTGATTAGCTTCCACACAGGAATCTCAAAATCTTCAGGAAATGCTCCCATGTACAAGAAGCACGCTTTTAGATGTTGAGGCAAGTAGTTGTAACTTAGAGCAAGTATGTCTAAACACTGCCCTGGCTCACGATTTACAACAGAACCCACGCTTTCTGCGATAGTGTTCCAGGAATCAGGAGTCTTGCTCATTTTGGAGAGATGCCCTGCAATTAGAGATGAAAAATTAGTGCATGAAAACATAACCCACCTAACCCGATTAGCCCAACCCATTTCAGTCAATCTAAAAATTGAGCTGATATCTAGCCCAAAATGACCCATGAGAAATCTTGTCAAAATATTTTCAAAAAGACATTTCTTTAATTTGATATGTTATGTATAGGCTATAATAAAGGAAAAAATATTTTATTAGGTACTTAAAAAAATTTATAAAAGAACAAACAAAGAAATTAAAATTTAGAAAGAATTGAGCGGGTTGGTTATGACCCGCTTTTTAGCACATTTTAACCCAACATATTCAGCCCAAGTAACTGACTCGCCATTTATTAACTCAACTCATTTTGACCCGCTCAAATCCAGCCCAACCTGCTCATTTGACACCCCTACCTGAAACCACAACAATTGCTAGAGGTAGTCCTTGGCATTTTTCTGCAATACTTCTTCCGATATCTTCCAATTCAGAAGGACATTCTCTTTTCCCAAATAGTTTCTCACGGTGTAACTCCCAACCTTCATCTTTGTTTAGAAAATTCAGTCGGTGAGGTTGCCTATCTGGACTAGCATGAGTTGCTACATCAATGAGCCTACTTGTTAGTATCACACGACTTCCATTGTTATCATCAGGAAACAGCCTGAGCACATTGTCCCAAGCATCAGTGCTCCACATGTCATCGACAACAATAAGAAATCTCCTACGTATTAAACTTTTGCGCAATCGGTCAGCAATTTCTCCGTTACTTCCTTCGTATCTTTCTTCCAAAGGATGAGTCTTTTTTTTTTTTTTTTTTTTGTGACAATGTTAACATCTTCCAAAAGATCAGTCATTACCTCATTGAACAGTCGATCAGCAGCCTTTTTGTCACTAGCTAGATTGTTTCTGTTGGTTGGAGGACCAACAGAATAAAGGAGGTCAAGTAACAGGTCTCTTTCTCTATACTCTTGAGAAACAGTGGTCCAAGCACGGACATCGAACCGATAAACAACAGAAGGATGATTAAATGCTCTTTTCGGAAGAGTTGTTTTACCAATGCCTGCCATTCCGACTATAGAGATGATGTCTAGTTCAGAAGGCCCACCTCTGAGCCTATCAATTATTTTCTCCAAGTCGTCCTGGAAACCAACTGGCATTTGTTGCAGATTTGGACTACTTGTTGATGCATGCCTAGCCGGTAAGACCTATTTATGAAACTTCGAAGTGCTAATCTTGTCACCCTTAATTGTCATCGCTTCTTTTTGGATGAATTCCATTTCTTCAATCACTACCTGCAACCTCCTACGTAGGACTGAGTAGGCCTTTCTTCGGTACTTTGCATTTTTAGCCAGGAAATATTTTCTCAGCTTTGAGTCAACAGTATCTTCAACTTGATACGCTTTTTCTTTGATCTTTCCTTCCAATAACTTCAACCCTCTATGGCTATCATTTATCTTTTCATAATCTGTCAAGAACTCTTGAAAAACAATAATTCTTTTGCGTAGTGATGAGATTTGGTCTTTCCTCTGAAGATTATTCAGTAATGGATGATTGCATTGTAGGAACAGCTCGAGTGAGCATACAGCAGATGTCAAAGCAGCATAAGCCATTTCTTCTTCCTTAGAAATAACATTAAACAAACTATCAGTCTATCGCTGCTCTACTTTTGATTAATTTTTGGAACGACAAATAGAGATATTCTGTAATAGTCCTAATATTCCCTTTCTCTGACTCTCAATTTTGTTATTGCTTCTCTGTAGTGAGAAAATGAGTTTAACTACTGTGCATGAGAATGTAAAATGACCAGCAATAACAGGCAACTCAATTTATAGTAGCTCTAATTCAGTAACCTAGAAAACAAAGTAAATAATCCGTTATATCCAATTAAAATATGCAGACACACATTATTCAGTTGTATATGAGTTAAGTCCAAGAAAAGAGAATTTCTGGGTGTTAAAAAAGAAAAATGAGTTTTTTAACTTATATACAGTGACCATAAGAAGAAGCCCACAAGTAATGCCTATCTTAAGTATGAGCTTACAACCTCAAAAATAAGATCATTAACTAACTAGTACAACTGTTGATGTCAAAATCATTAAATGTCTGTGTAATAAGTCCAAACCAAGAAAGCATATAGGTTACCTATGGGAATCCAAGAAGCTAGATGTAAGGAAATTTTGCTCGCATTAGTTCTAAGTCTACCCACCACCTGCAAGATGGATCCAAGACTTAAATATAACGGGTTCAACCTTTAAGGTTCTTAGGACAAAACTCATTTTACCTTTGGAAAAAAATGAAATAGCTAAATGGTGATTGGCGATATCCGCCAGCCATAGCCACTCGAATTTTTGATAATCCTTTTCATTTCTCATCAAATGAATGGCACAAATCAGAACACACTAGCTGTCCACACTCAGGTTTGCAATACAAGAAGGGCAATGACTCGCTCAAAACCAGCGTTTTTAAGACTGAAGAGTTGAGCAAAAAGTTTTATTTTTGGATTTTGTTGATGTTTCTATTTTGACTAACATTTTCATTTGTACTCAAATTTAAAAGAAGTAATTTGTTAGGTATAATCTATGGAATTATGAGTTTAACTTTACTATTTGTCAAAATTTTAGTAATCTTTATATACATTTTATGTTCCATGTCAAAAATACTGGGTTCAATTGAACCCATAGTGTATGACTTTTCTCTTCTATTAGTTTGTATTTTTCCTCCCTTTCTATTGTATTTATTTATCATTGCACAATAAGAGTATGTTGTTTAAGTGACTTGGAGATTTAGCAGGGATGAAGAAGCAGTCTGGATTAAAATAATTGAAGCAATCTATGATAGCAGACAAGGTTGGAATCCCCCTTCAAATGTTTTATACACTAGAGGGTGAGTATGGAAGGAGATTTGTAAATTATGGGCAGAGTTTTTAAACAGTTTACCAGATTGGAGGTAAACCAAATGATTGGGAAATAGAGGATCTTTGTCAATTACTTCTTCAACTGAATTATACCCACATTGATCAGAGTAAGGGGGATTCACTAGTATGGATAGCTAGTAAAGACAGAAAGTTTTCAGTGAAGAAGTGTTATAGCCTACTAATGAAGCAAGCAGAATATTGGGATACTAGTTGGCCATAGAAAGAACTAAAGCTCCAGTTAAGGTAGCTTGTTTTAGTTGGATTGCAGCTTAGGGAGCTTTATTCCTTACTCAGCATAATCTTCAGATGTGGGGTTTTGCACTAAGTAATAAATGTTACTTATGTGTATGTGTAAAAGCAGTTTCATTGAACTTAATGAAGTGTCTCACATATGCCACTCATAAAAAAGGGGTGGGAGTTGGTAAGTAATGCAGGGTTTAGGTAATGTCACGTGGTAAAATCTGGTAGTTGTAGGGCTACGTTAGTGGTTAGTGGCACGAATGAACCAAATGTGTCACGGCGATGGCATAAATGAACCCAACTATTAACGAGTAGCATGAATGAGCCATTTCAGATAGTTTGATGGCATAATTGAGCTTTTTCCCATCAATATATGGACGTTCTGGAGTTGCTAGAGAGATGTTGTATTCCCGGCAGTCTTTTGTAACTTTTAGTACCTTCTTGGTACTCAGTCAATAAACCTTTACATTATAATAAAAAAAATAAAAAAGGCATTTCCCACAATTGGATTACACACTCCATCCGCCTCTCTCCCTGTAGGTAGTAATCCCTTACCTTACATTTTTTGTGCGGATTTCCCTTCAAAGGCATTGGTTTTTAATTTTTTTCCTTCGCCTAATACCCCGAGGTTCTATGTTCGAACCCCAGCTCAGTTAAATAAATAAAAAATAATTTCACAAGGCAGAGGTTTGTATCAAAGTTAGGCCTAACTTTTGCCCAAAACTAGGCCTATTTGGGTAAAAATTAGGCCTTAAAACAGAGATTTGTAAAATTCCAACTAAGGTAGAGTTTTGCCTTCACCTTGCGATTTTTTTAAAAATTTTTTTGATTGAGCTGATGTTCGAACAAGAAACCAAGAGATTTTTAGCGAAGGGCAAAATTAAAGACCACCAATTTGAGGGGCAAAAATTAAAGACCGGTGCCTTTGAAGGGCAATCGTGCAAATGACCCCTTACCTTATCATATGATTATCAACAATCTTTTAAGGGTCCGTTTGGAAAGCCACCTGGCAATTGGAATTGGTGTAATTACTAGGGTAGTAATTACATAGTATAGTAATTACGAGGATCTGTTTGTTTGTCATTAAGTAATTACAAGCATACTGTTTGGTTGCACATGCGTAATTACACAGTTAGATTAGTTTACAAATAAAAATTAATACTCGACAAAGATGTGCCTTTATAAACGATATATTAAATTAGGTATTTAAGATACATATTGTTCTCGAAAATATATTAATTAATAATCACATATTTATAAATAATATTGTAAAAGTAATTGTATAAAATTTTCAAATTAATAGTGTTTTAATTTACTTAATTATAAAAATTAAAAGCACACATTTTGTAAGAACATCATAGGCTAGATGTTTGACAAAAAGATTGATATTTATACATATAATATCATAACATTATCCAAAAGTTTGACAAAAAAATATATTCTATCAATTGTAAGTAGAAAATGAACAACGTGCAATGTCAAACAACAAGTGACTCGTACTAAAGCTAATAAATTGAAATCGAATATACCCTAAATTCAAAATCCAACATGATACTTTTACGTCAAATTCCAACATAACATAAAATAAATTCCAACATAACTTAAGTAAATATAATTCAAAAGAAAGAGAAAGCATATATATGTCTATAACCTCATTCAACAACAGAATTCTACTTTAATAACATCACTTGTTATATGTCAAGTTTGTTAATAACTCATTCTTGCTAATATTAGAAAGTGTAATTTAAAAAAAATAAAAAATGCAAGTAATTATATGGAATCACAAGGAGTAAATGTTGAGAAATGAAAAAAAAAAAGATACATAATTTTAAAGAATATTTTTAAAAATAAAAATAATTTAAAATGTAAAAATAAAATATAAAAATAATAGGAAATAAAAAATAAATTAAAAAGAAAAGAAATTAAAAAGTAACCCTGTGTAGTTACACCTAATTCTCAACCCTTAGAGAATTGGAGAGTGTAATTACCCTCCCAATTACACCTTACAAGCCACGCCTCAAACCACTGAATCATCAGCTTGCATTTGTATGTGGGTTCGGATGCAAATAAATATATAAACTTACTAGACTTTCTAGTACAAATATAGGGTCTACGCAAAAGTTACTGAGTTCGGCCGAACCCCCCAGTTACACTGTAGCTCTGCCCCTAACTTGATCTGATAAATATGTCAAATTATGTAATTACACTCAATTTCAATTACATGGATTGACTTTTACAAACAGGCCCTAAGTGTAGTACACATCTAAATTACGTCTATATACATGAGAAACAGATATTCTTAATTAGGAAAATAGTTACAATTATGAAATACAGTGAGAATATTAGAAAACTATTGAAGTGGTTATAGGATAAGTGAAGAAGATGGAAAAGTACCTTGGGCAAAGACGTCTTTCGTATCAATTCATTGGTTTGGTGTAAAATGATATATTTTCTTCATCCTTAATAATAATTTAAAAAAAAATGAATTCTATCTTGAAACTAAAATGGCATTTTATAGAGAGTTCTTTACATGGGTTTTACTCTAAAAACAGAGATCTATCCATATAGAATGAAAAAAATAAGGATTAGAAAGTCCACACATGATTAAACACATGCAAAACATGAACGGGCGAATGATTAGTGGCGAATGATGGGTACTCCCTCCGTTCCATATCACGTGATCACTTTTTTTTTTTTTTCATGTTCCTTAAAAATCCATAAATAAAAATGTATTTTACTAACTTAACTTATCACTCTTTAATAAATACATTCTAATCTATATTAACTATTTTTAAAAACATTTAATAATAAGAGTACAACAACAACAACAACAACAACAACCCAGTGAAATCCCACATCGTGGGGTCTGGGGAGGGTAGAGTGTACGCAGACCTTACTCCTACCAAGGTAGGACGGCTGTTTCCGAAAGACCCTCGGCTCAATAAAAGCATAAAAAGAAGTCAGATAAGGTTAAGAGAATCAAAGCGATATGAAATGAAATAATGCAAGCGACACAGATAACACAGGATAATCAAATCACAGGAAATAACAGATAGTAGCAGAAATCTGAGCAGAAGAAATTATATTGCGATAATGCGACTACTAATAAGAACGGAAAACGAGACTATCTACTAGCCTTCTACCCTAATTTGGGTCCTCCAAACCCTCCTATCTAAGGTCATGTCCTCGGTAAGCTGTAGTTGCGCCATGTTGTGTCTAATTACCTCTCCCCAATACTTTTTCGGTCTACCCCTACCTCGTCTGAAACCATCCATGGCCAACCTCTCACACCTCCACACTGGGGCATCTGTGTCTCTCCTCTTGACATTCCCAAACCATCTCAATATCGCTTCTCGCATCTTATCTTCCACCGAGGTCACCCCCACCTTATCCCGAATATGCTCATTCCTAATCCTGTCACTCCTGGTGTGGCCACACATCCATCTTAACATTCTCATCTCGGCAACTTTCATCTTTTAAACGTGAGAGATCTTAACCGGCCAACACTCCGCCCCATACAACATAGTCGGTCTAACCACCACTTTGTAGAACTTGCCCTTAAGTTTTGGTGGCACCTTCTTGTCACATAGCACTCCGGAAGCAAGCCTCCATTTCATCCACCCTGCCCCAATACGATGTGTGACATCATCGTCAATCTCCCCGCAGCTTTGCAGAATAGACCCAAGGTACTTGAAACTACTTTTCTTCTGGATGGCCTGGGTACCAAGTCTCACTTCCAAGCCAGCCTCCAGAGGTGCTTCACTGAACTTACACTCCAAGTACTCTGTCTTGGTCCTACTCAGCTTAAACCCTTTATACTCCAGAGTATGTCTCCAACTCTCCAGCTTAGCGTTAACTCCGCTACGAGTCTCGTCGATCAGGACTATGTCATCCGCGAACAACATACACCATGACACCTCACCTTGAATTTGCCATGTCAATTCATCCATCACCAAGGCAAATAAAAACGGACTAAGAGCTGATCCTTGATGCAACCCCATCACAACTGGAAAGTGCTCTGAGTCTTCTCCTACTGTCCTTACCCTGGTTTTGGCTCCCTCATACATGTCCTTAATCACCCTAATGTACGCCACAGGTACACTTTTAGCCTCCAAGAATTTCCATAGGATCTGTCTTGGAACTTTGTCATAAGCCTTTTCTAGGTCGATGAATACCATGTGTAAGTCCTTCTTCCTCTCCCTATACTGCTCCACCAACCTTCTCACAAGATGGATGGCTTCTGTAGTTGAGCGTCCCGACATGAATCCGAACTGGTTTTCTGAAATAGACACACCTCTTCTCACCCTCATCTCCACCACCCTTTCCCACACTTTCATAGTATGGCTTAGCAGCTTGATACCTCTATAGTTGTTACAACTCTGGATATCTCCCTTATTCTTGTATAGAGGGATCATTACACTCGCCCTCCATTCTTCGGGCATCAATGCCGTCTTAAAGATGACATTAAACAACCTAGTCAGTCACTCCAAACCTGCCGGGCCCACGCTCTTCTAGAATTCCCCAGGAATCTCGTCAGGTCCGGTCGCTCTTCCCCTGCGCATCCTACGAACAACACCCTTAACCTCGTCAACCTTAATACTCCTGCAATACCCAAAATCGTGACGCCTTCCTGTATGTTCTAATTCTCCCAACACAATGTCTTTGTCCCCTTCTTCATTCAAGAGTTTGCAGAAGTATGACTGCCATCTCCGTCTAATGAGAGTCTCCTCTACCAATACTTTGCCATGCTCGTCCTTGATGCACTTTACTTGATCCACATCACGTGCCTTTCTCTCCCTCGCCTTGGCTAGCCTGAACAATTTCTGGTCCCCTCATTTCTCTTCTAGTTCAGCATACATGCTTTCAAAACCTGCCGTTTTTGCCGTCGAAACCGCCAACTTCGCCTCCTTCCTCACCATCTTATAAAGTTCTGTATTCGTCCACTTCTCCACCTCATCCTTGCTTTCTATCAACTTCGCATACGCCACCTTCTTTGCTTCCACCTTCCCTTGAACTTCTCCATTCCACCACCAGTCCCCTCGATGCTGACCACGACTACCTGTCGAGACCCCCAACACTTCCCTTGCTACCACCCTAATGCAACTAGCCGTCTTATCCCACATACTGGTTGCATCCCCACTACTATCCCAGGCCCCCATATCCTTCAATTTCTCTCCCATCTCCAGGGCACTAATCGTGGTCAAACTCCCCCATCTGATCCTAGGTCGGTCCTCCACGACCCTCTTCTTTCTCGTCATCTCGATCGCTAAATCCATCACCAAGAGCTTATGTCGGGTTGTAAGATATTCGCTCGGAATGACCTTACAATCTTTGCACAGACCTTTATCATTCTTCCTAAGGAGTAAAAAGTCTATCTGAGTCTTAGCCACCGAACTACGGAAGGTTACCAAGTGTTCCTCCTTCTTTGGGAAACTCGAATTGGCTATCACCAACCCAGAAGCTCTTGCAAAATCCAAAAGTGAGACTCCTCCTCCATTCCTGTCCCCGAAGCCAAAGCCTCCATGCATATCATCATAACCTCCCGAAATAGGCCCGATGTGTCCATTGAAATCACCTCCCACAAATAGCTTCTCAGTAGGCGGTATGCCTCCCACTAATTCGTCCAAATCCTCCCAAAAGCGTCTCTTCTCCTCATCGTCTAAACCCGCTTGCGGCGCATATGCACTAATAATGTTCACAGTGAGTCCTTCAACGACCACCTTAATCGACATCATCCTATCAGTGGCTCTCCTAACCTCTACCACCTGATCCCTTAATTCACCATCTACTAAAATGCCCACCCCATTTCTATACTTCGACCTACCAGAGAACCACAGCTTATACCCGTCTACCTCCTTAGCTTTAGGACCTACCCATTTGGTCTCTTGGATACAAGCTATATTATCTTCCTCTTCTTAAGAATCTTAACTAGCTCTATGGACTTCCCCGTTAACGTCCCAATGTTTCAAGATCCTACTCTCAACCTAGACGCTCCTATAACCCACTTACCCCTCCTAACCCTCGCCCCCGAACGAGAACATGACCCTAGTCTACCATCACTAAGCAAAGCCACGAAAATGAGTATGAACTAATAAATTATTCAAAAGTCTAAAGTTAGCAAAATGTAACTATAAGTGTATGGACAAATAATGGATGTGGCAACCGGAGGTACCAACTCCAGTTGAGCTGAACCTGGTGGCCGCCGGAAAACACTGTTCAACGTCCGAGTTACTGTTCACACTATTCACTGTTGAGTTACTGTTCACTGCCGGAATTCTGCTCACAAAGACCTGAAACAGGAGAAGAGGGGGGGGGGGGGGGGGGGTGGAAAGAAAAAAAACAAGAAAAGAAAAGGAAAAAGAAGAGAGAGAGGGCTGGCCGGAAAATGGGGCCGGAAAAAGTCTCTGGCGATGACGCAGCTGTGTTCTGGCAGCGGCAGAAGCAGCTAAAAAAAGGAAAAAAGGAGAAGAGAAGAAGAAGAGGAGAAGAAGAAAAGGAAAGAGAGAAAAAAGTAGATCTGGCCGGAAAAGTGGCCGGCGTTACCTGATCGCCGGAGTTACCTGAACAGTGATGCGGTCTGGTCGCCTGACGGGGTGGCGGGTGGGGTGGAGAGTTGGAGGGCAGAGGAGAGAGAAAGCAGAGGAGAGAGAAGTACATTTACAATACTATGTACTATGTACATCCTTTTTTATAAAAGATGAAAAAATTTAATTAATTTTATCTTAATTTTATAAATAAACAAATAATTTGTGATATATATTTTTAATAATATGACCAAATGACACAGAAGGAGTACTAAGTAAAACAAAAGGAGAAAAGTCATACAAGGCATGAAGACAGGAGCGTACAAGATAACGATCTTGTGGCCAGCAGTGTGACATCTCAACCGGCGCCAGTGATTCTCTTTCCATATAGAAAAACAGGGGAAAAACTCAAATATGCAATTAAATTATCAAAAAATGCTTATTCATGCAACTCGTTAATAGTTGGGCTAAAAAATATCACTATAGTTATTATTTTGGATCATACATGTCATTACTTACTAACAGAACTCTACTACTATCAGATTTTGCAACGTGTCATTATTTAAACGCTTCATTTTTACGAGTGGCATGTACGAGCTATTTCGTAGTTCAGTGACATATTTGAGTCTTTTTCAAATTCCTATTTAAATTTTCATCTTTTCTAATTTTGTGTAACAAGCTTATAAAGACAAATTTGTCCCTTAGACTAATAACACTATTATTGTACATGGAAAAACTATATACTCCCTCCGTCTCAATTTAAGTGTCTTACTTTCCTTTTTTGTCTGTTCTAAAAAGAGTGTCTTTTTTTTATATTTAGTAAGTTTTGACAAGTTTTAGACAAAAGATTTAAAGGACCCACACATCTTTAATTTAAGACTACAAGATTCAAAATGTCTACCTTTATTTCTTAAACTCTGTGCCCACTCAAACTAAAACACTTAAAATGGGACGGAGGGAATACTTTCTTATTTAATTATACTAGTATACGTACCCACGCGATGCGTTGTCAGTTAATAAATGTAATCATGAATGGACAGGTTTATTGAACCATTTCACTATTCAACTTGTTGTAAAATAATATTGTAAAACTTAATGAGAGAACGTTAGCATATTGAGCACCTCAATAGGTTATAATAGTTAATACTTATAAAAAACAAACCAACATAGAAACTTAGTTCATTGTCTAAATTTATTGACAATAATTTTTAGCATTATTTAATTTATTTTACAAATTAACCAAGATCATAAATATCCTCGTACTATCCCTATTATCCTCATGTATGCATTTGTTTACTCTAATATTTTTAGTTAGTTTTTGTATTTAGCGTTTACCTATAACTCAAATAATGATTTTGAACCACTTATATTTAGTTTTCAATATGACATATTGAATTGTATTTTAATTATTAATATTACCTACCTATGAATTTAAATTATATTTGTTTTTATGCAATACTATTAAGATTTCAATTAAGTGACCTTATCTATCGAGTATGATTTTTTTAATCATAATTCAAAGACTTTCTCATCTCAAATATGTCTAATCCTTTTATCTATATATATGTTTCTACACTATAAATTTTTCTTTATATACATTTTTCTCTTTCTTGTTCCATATTTAATATGTTTGCATTTTTAAGTACTTTATCATACGATTAATTGTTTATAGTTTTCCGCTTATGTCCTTGCCTATCAATCCTCTTTTAATATAATATAAATAAATATTTTATACTCCTTAAATCTAATTTATTTTAATACTCTTATTTTATTACTCAAAATTGCTTCATTATATAAAATTATCAAAGAAATATTATTTCGGCCGCTATAAAAAACGTAAATCAATTCAAACTTGAGATAGACCTAAGAATATTGATAGCATCTCAATTTTATAATTTAACAATCTTTTAGCAAGACTTTACATGGTTGCTTGAACTTTTTGTAACTTATAAACTAAGATTTTAATTTATTATTATTTTAAAAATATAAGTATTTTAAAGTATAGATATTAAAATCGTATACAACATGAAATAAAATTTTCCTTCTAACTTCCCCCTAATAAGTTTGAGATTGCCAATGATCTTACAAAATAGTTGGTAAATTGTTTCAAATTTTAGCCTCTAAACGCATGTTTATTTCCTCTTACGTGCAAATGAGATCAAGCTGCAATAATCCATTCGCACTGGCTCTACTTGCTTGTTAGATACAATTACTTTCTCTCTTTTAATCGACAATTCATCAACCTGCACATTGTATAAATTATTAAATGTTAAAAGGTCCAAAAATGCAATCACAAAAGCTGATACGATATATCTAGAGTTCTCATAACAACAATTTCATAGAGGCGTTATAGGAAATAAAGAGTAAATATCCATATTTAATACTGCTAGGCACAATTAGTGTAGAAATGCTTCTACTTCAAGTTTAAATTGAAATGATCAACTTTTCAAATTCTCTTTTCTAATTTTTGTTTGCCTTTCAAGATTATATTTCAGTATCTAATTATTAAATCAATTATTAATATATAAATCAAATAACATCATAGATTTTTGGCTTTGTTATAAATCAAATAGGGATTATTCAAAAATATACAACCCAGCATAAATTATTACGCCACATAGCCCAATATACAACATTATACCTAAGGGGAAAGCATTATACATAATGTATCAGCCCTGTATAAAGTGTATAATAGTCTATAAAAGGTGTTTATACATAAATATGGGTTAAATTGGATAACAAACTTAAAATATGGGCTACGTGGCGTAAATTATTCAAAAATAGACATAGAGCATAACCTTTATAGTGTTTTGGCTTCCCAAAATCGTCATACACGGCATGAGGATAAAGGCTGCCCCTCCAATCTGCCAAAAACAAAAACCCCATTTAGTGTTTCTCGACCTTCCTTTATGTATAGTCTATTCAAAATAAAGACATGCAGTAAATATGGCACCACTTAAAAGATTAAGAAATACAGGCTTACTGTGCATCTTCTGGAATGATTTTCGATTTTTTTTTACAACTCCATCGATGAAGCTATTAGGTTCATTTCTTAATTAATCCAACATAAAATTATTCAAATCCAGCAATTATTCATAACATAAACAAAAAAAGTTTGAAAAATCATGCAAATACTAAGTTATTACTAAGAAGAATGTGAACCATTCCTTTAAAACGAAGAAAGAAGATATTTAACAGAAGAAGTAACTAAAGGATGTTAGAAGGAAATAATACTTTCTCCGAAAGTACATAAAAAAACTCATTCATCTGCATGAACTAATAAGATATCATTGTAGACTTGCTCAAGAATAACCTTTTCAAAGTAAAGGGTTATATGACCATATATACCGAGTTTTTCTTGTCCTAAGACTATAGCCATGCATATACAGAAAGATGATCGGAACAACTAATTAATAGAGTTAAATTTCTGTTCATGTTAAAAAAAAAAATTAGAACTACACAAATTAATTAATGATCGTCCACATGATACAAAGAAACATGCTAAATAGCATCTAAATATATACAGTTAAACAACTCCTTAGAGAATAGGCTATCATTTAGAAAGCCATACATAATTTCATGCATGTTAAAAAATAAAAAATAATCCGCATAGCATGATCACTTTTTCAAGAAATGATACCAAGAAGTAATAGCATTGGAGGCTATCAAGCAACTCTAAGACATTGAGAAAGCATTACTAAAGGGGCACTATTTATCACTTTCAGGAAGGGTTAGTTGGAAATAAGTATTACTATGATTTATGAGGTATAACCTTCACCGCTCATCTGCACTATCAAATCAACAATTCGGAGAAGCCTAAGCGTCATGTCTTTTTATCAATATATTACGGTGGGCATGACGCAGATTAAGGGGGGTAATGGGTAAGTGGGAGTTGGGCGTGGGTTCATGGGGGTTAGGACTTAGGATTAGTTGTCTTTTTTCTGATTTCTGTCCTTTTTTTTTCTAATTAATTTTTAAAAAGTAATGTAAAAGATCTGGTAGTTTTTTATCCTAATCTTTGGCAATTTTGTCTGAAAAAAATCTGATTATATAACTTCCCTCTTATGAACGAAAAACTACCTTCTTTTCGTAGATATGACTTATATTTCCTTCTTAATTTAAGATTTTTTTTTATTTTTTTTTTATAATGTTTAACTCAAAATTCAAAATTTATCCACAGAAGGAGCCCAAAAATGTGGGTGTTAAAGCAATAAACCGTATGAAGAACTTATAATCAGTTTCAAGTTCAAAAATCTCAATTAGATATGGATTTAGCAATTCAAATTCAATTAAAAAAAAAAGAGTAAAAGGAGCTTAGAACCTTGGTTCTTATGAATATGATGCTCGGTTTTGAAACAAATCGTGTAAATTAAGTTGAGAAAAGAAGATGTCACGACCCAATTCGCGAGTCGTGGTGGCACCTACACTATCCCTCCGAGTAGGCGAACCACATTACTAATAACAAGTTAAATAAGCGAAAAATTAAATAAGAATAAGTTATCAAGTCTTAAATACTTATCATAACTAGAAATGTCACGACAACCCCAAAATCTGGTTAAAGGGTACAAGAGCGCTAACATAGTACGGAATTTAAGTCTGAAAATACCCGAAGGCTACATATTGTCTGTCGAATACAAAAACAGAAATAAATAGAGGAGGTCCTTCAAGGGCCACGGATGACCAAGTAGCTCACCCGGAATTACTGAAAGATCACCCTCGCGTATCAGCCACGGGATGTAGAACTGGAGCCTGGATCGTACTCTGCACTCAACAAAAGTGCAGCAAGAGTAGTATCAGTACAACACTAGTACCGGTAAGCATCATAGACCGACAATGATTAGATAACGCATGAAGAAGTGGAAACTAACAAGTAGCACATAGATCAAATAGGTATGGTCACATATAATATACAAGTAAAGTGTAAAGGAATCATGAAATCAACCAAGACAAATATAGTTTACCAGATGATCAGTCAAATATATGAGTGAATGAATGCAATGCAATGCAACAGTCACCTCTCTCAATCCACTCTCGTTCACACATGCTAAGGGCAGTGCCTCAAAGACAGGACCCATGGGGGACCCGCGAATTCCATGTACCACTCGTGCTCTCCGGCACAAACCTCGGAGGCTTTCAATCATTCTCAATCTCCGGCAAGGACCTCGGAGTCTCTCTGTCACTCTCAATCTCCGGCAAAACCTCAAAGTCTCTCGTAGCTCACCATCATCACAAGAATAATATGGAAGGCATGTCATACATGATATCAGTCTCAACAATATCACCAATATACAATAAGTAAATACAAGTCATATTATTGTTATCATTCCTTTTCATATAATGAGGGAGCTAGTATATGACAGAGATACAAACAAGTGATAATCACAGAAAATAACACATATGGCGACAAGCCCACATAACAGCTGACAGAGCCAACCTAATTGGAATCCACCTCTACTTCATGCCCGAAGGCCTATATGCTATCCCCGTCACTTTCTACAACTACATACGATTCTCTAATCAGAGTCTAACTAAAGTAGACCGTAACCTACCTCAATGCCGAGCGGGTGCCACAAACAATCAAACTAATGTCTTCCCTTTGCGTAGAGCCTCTGAACGATCAAAATCTATAAAATATGCGATCTACGTTAGAATACGAATCTAAGGGCACCCATATTTCTATAATTATATTCGAAGCCCAAAAACACACCCCAAAAAGTGGCCTTGGGCCCACAAGGGCAAGATTGGAATTTTATTAAAAAATAATTTCACCCATTATCTAAGGATTATATATTTTTAAAATTGGTCAATTTCATCCATAAGTGGACTCTCAAATCATTAATTCTCATTTCTTAAGACTAGGGCTCAAAACTTTCAATTATCCCAAAATCTTAACTTAGAATTAAAATCTAGCTTCCCACATCTCAATTATCATGAATTTAAAGATGACAATACCTCCCAAAGAGAAAACATAGCAAATAAATCACATAATCTCATATCTCCATCATCGTGTTCCGGATTGGTAATTATCATCCATATAAAAGACTACAGAACCCAAGATGAAATTTAGAAACTGGGCATGGACAATAATTTCTCTCCACGTTGGAATATCACTATTTTACCTAAAGTCAAAAGTCATGGTTGCCAACTTTATCTAAATACATTCTCTTCTGGTTGTTTATAATTATTAACCAATGAAAGATGTCCACAAAATTTGTCTTCTAGCTCTAGAGAAATCAAGCAACAACAGTTGTAATACATTACCAATTGAAACTTATTTCACCTCACCAACAAATATTATAAAAATATATGACAAGAGATATGTTTTAATTATCAAGAAGAGAATAATAGTCAAATACATGAAATATAAAGCAAATGTATCAGATCAATTTGTCATAGTGCACACAATATCCATAAAAACAAATATGCAGATCCAAAAGCCATACGTTACCCTAATATATTTTGCTCAATCATTACTCTTATCATAATAGTAAGTTAGAGCACCTGTTTTATGTCTTTAAAGAAAATATTGAAGTTTCCCTACCGCACATGGCGTAATTAAAACATGGAAAATTATACCCAGGCTTCATACTATATTAATCATAAAGGTCTTTTCACAATTTTGCCAAATAAAATTACTCCTTTTTCGTTGCTACAGCGGTCCAACAATCCTAATAGTTATATATCTATACCACTTTTAGAAGTAACACTATATAGTTGAAATCTAAACATCATCTTTCAAGATAAATGAGGTTAAGAAGTTTGTACCTGAGGCCAAAATCACCACTGTAAAGGGAAAAAGGAAAAATAATTGCAACTCTTAAAGTCTGCCTCCACTACCCTTTTTCAAGCCGCCACCTAGATGTTTTAGGGATTGTACTTGGTTTGAGAGAATGAAAGAATGATGCCCTTCTAGTCAATTTACGTGTTGTGTTCTTTTCTTTGAGAGTGGGCATTGCTTGGGGCCCACTAAACATTCACCTAGTCTAAAGTAAAAGTCCACACCTAATTATTAGGAAAAGTGGGGTAATGCCCAATGTAAAGTTACTACTAGTGCACCTTCCTGTAGGATATCATTAATTTATACTTCTACATAAAATTTCTACAAGAATTCAGGTACTACACCTATAATTATTATCAAGGCATACGTAAATGAACCCATAAAATAGTTAAACTCTAAAATTCAGAAATCACTCAAGATCCACCATAAGAAATTATCGTTTTTTACATTCTCCCTCACTTATTCACTTAACCACTTTGTGTACTTATAAAAATTTATCACTCCGTCAAATACTTTATTTGCCAACTTATACCTTCTATGGATACAAATAATATTCCTTTGAATAAACTTTTCATACTCATTAAATAAATATATTTCAAAAGTATCCGCCAGTTAAATTACCGTGCCACCAATCCCCGCAAGTCAAGAATACCATTTAAAAGTACGAAAGTGTATTTTAGCGAAAACGAAACCAAAAGTGCTAAACGACCAAATGGGTCGTTACATCAGATACCAGTCAAACAATCGCTCGTCCTCGAGCGATAAGTAAAGGTGGAGAAAAGGGTACCTGAACTGTCGAACAATTGAGGATATCTACTCCGCATCTCCGCCTCGGCCTCCCAAGTGGCCTCCTCAATCGGACGGTGCTTCCACTGCACCTTGACCGAAGCAATATCCTTAGACCTTAACTTTCTCACTTGCCTATCTAGGATTGCTACCGGCTCTTCCTCGAAAGATAGATTCTGATCTAGTAGTACCGAATCCCACTGAATGATATAAGACCCGTCTGAATGGTACTTCTTCAGCATGGAAACAAGGAATACCGGATGAACACCTGCCAAACCTGGTGGCAAATCCAACTCATAAGCCACCTCGCCAACACGACGAAGAATCTCAAAAGGGCCAATAAACCTCGGGCTCAAATTTCCCTTCTTCCCAAATCGTATCACACCCTTTATTAGTGAAACCTTCAATAGGACCTGCTCACCAACCCTGAACTCCATATCACGAACCTTCCGGTCAGCATACTCCTTCTGTCTACTCTGAGCTGCCAGAAGCTTTTCCTGAATGAGCTTCACCTTGTCCAAAGACTCCCTCAGCAAATGTGTACCCCAAGGTCGAACCTCAAAAGCATCAAACCACCCAATAGGAGAACGACACCTCCTACCATATAAAGCCTCGAATGGCGCCATATCAATACTGGAATAGTAGCTATTGTTGTACGCGAACTCTGCCAAGGGTAAGAATTTGTTCCAATGACCACCAAAATCAATAACACAAGCCCTCAACATATCCTCAAGCACCTGAATAGTCCTCTCGGACTGACCATCTGTCTGCGGGTGGAACGCGGTGTGCTAAGATCTAACTGAGTTCCCAATTCCTTCTGCAAAGTCCTCCAGAAATGGGAAGTAAACTGAGTGCCTCTGTCGGAAATGATGGAAATAGGAACTCCGTGCAATCGCACTATCTCTCGAGTGTAAATCCTGGCCAACTTCTCTGCATTATAAGTAATCTGAACCGGAATGAAGTGTGCAGATTTAGTAAACCTATCCACAATAACTCAAATCGAATCAAACTTGCCCAAGGTCTTCGGAAGACCAACCACGAAATCCATAGCAATCCTTTCCCATTCCATTCGGGAATGGGCATCCTCTGAAGCACACCACCTGGTCTCCGGTGCTCATCCTTAACCTGCTGGCATTTCGAACACTGAGCAACAAACCCTACAATGTCTCTCTTCATTCTACCCAACCAATAGTGTTGCCTCAAGTCACGATACATCTTTATTGCTCCTAGATGAATGGAATATCTAGAACTATGAGCCTCTTTCAAGATCAACGAAATCCAATCACCAACTCTAGGAACGCAAATACGCCCCTTAATCCTCAAAACACCCTCATCATCAATAATAGCCTCCTTGGCTTCGCCACTTAGCACCTTATCCCAAATCATGTACAATTTCACATCCTCAAACTGCTGGGCCCTAATCTGCTCCAAAAGAGATGACCTCGCCTCCACACAAGCTAGAACCTTACCAGGTTCTAAAATATCGAGTCTCACCATACTATTAGCCAAACACTGCACCTCCAGGACGCTCTCCCACAATCAAACGCGCCAAGCTACCCATAGTCACTGTCTTTCGGCTCAACGCATCAGCTACCACATTTGCCTTTCCCGGATGATAAAGAATGGTGATATCATAGTCCTTAAGCAACTCCATCCATCTACGCCGCCTCGAATTTAGGTCCCGCTGATTAAACACATGTTGAAGACTACGGTGATCCGTGAACACCTCCCAATGGACCCCATACAAGTAATGTCTCCAAATCTTCAAAGAAAAGACTACTGCAGGCAACTCTAAGTCATGAGTGGGGTAGTTTTCCTCGTGAACCTTCAACTGTCTCGAAGCATACGCGATCACCCTACCCTCTTGCATCAGTACACAACCCAAGCCAATCTGAGAAGCATCACAATAAACAGTAAAGTCCTTTCCCTCCAAACGTAAAACCAAAATCGGGGCTGAAGTCAATAAAGCCTTGAGCTTTTGAAAGCTCTCTTCACACTCATCAGACCACTGGAAAGGCACATTCTTTTGAGTCAACCTAGTCAAATGGGAAGCAATAGATGAAACCCCCTTCATAAATCGACGATAATAACTCGCAAGGCCCACGAAGCTCCGAATCTCAGTCACCGAAGTAGGCCTGGCCCAATCTCTAACCGCCTCGATCTTCTTGGGATCAACCATAATCCCGTCCTTGGACACAACATGTCCCAAAAATGCCGCGGAACTGAGCCAGAACTCACACTTGGAAAACATGGCATACAATTTCTTCTCCTTCAATAGGCCAAGCACGATCCTCATGTGCTTCTCATGATCTTCCTTACTCCGAGAGTACACCAAGACGTCATCAATAAACACGATCACGAATGAATCTAAGTAAGGCTTAAAGATCCCATTCATCAAATCCATGAATGCTGCGGGGGCATTAGTAAGCCCGAAAGACATCACCAAGAACTCATAATGACGATATCGGGTCCTGAAAGCGGTCTTCAACTGATGATAGCCTGACCTCAAATCAATCTTAGAAACGATCGATGCACCCTGATGCTGGTCAAATAAGTCATCAATGCGAGGTATTGGATATTTATTTCTGATTGTAACCTTGTTCAATTGTCGGTAATCGATACACATCCGCATGGTACCATCTTTCTTCTTCACGAACAGAACGGGAGCACCCCAGGGAGAAACACTGGGTCTAATAAATCCTTTGCCCAACAAGTCTTGCAACTGCTCATTTAACTCTCTCAACTCTGTCGGAGCCATCCGATAGGGTGGAATAGAAATAGGTCGGGTGTCTGGCTCCAAGTCAATGCAAAAGTCAATATCTCGATCAGGCGGCATACCAGGCAAATCTGTAGGGAAAACCTCTGAGAACTCACAAATAACTGGCACTGACTCTACGGAAGGAGTAGCCGCACTAGTATCCCGAATATGAGCCAAATATGCTAAACATCCCTTATCCACTAATTTCTTCGCCCGAAAAAATGATATGATCTTCTTAGGTGCTGGACTAGGAGTACCGTACCACTCTAACCGTGGAATACCTGGCATGGCCAACGTGACTATCTTGGCATGACAGTCTAAAATAGCAAGATAAGGAGATAATCAGTCCATGCCCAAAATAATATCAAAGTCCACCATATTCAAAATTACCAAGTCTACCCACGTATCATACCCCATAAACGTGACCACGCAAGACCTATAGAGCCGATCTACTATCACAGAATCTCCAACAGGAGTAGAGACACGAATAGGCACATCAAGCATATCACAAAGCATATCCAGACCCGTAGAGAAATAGGTGGAAACATAAGAGAAAGTAGAACCCGGATCAAATAAGATAGAAGCTGATCGGTGACAGACCGAAATAATACATGTGATAACCGCATCAGAGGCCTCGGCCTCTGGTCTACCCGGAAAAGCATAAAAATGGGCACGTCCACCCTCAGTCTGTGTGCCTCCACGATCACCACGGACTGCCTGAGATCCTCCTCTCGCTGACTGAGCGCTGCCCCTACCAGACTAATGACCACCTCTGCTAGGCTGATGGCCACCCCTGCCCAACTGCGAACCCCCTCTACTAGAATTTCCTCCTCCTCTAGCTGGTAGAGATGGGGGCCTAGATGTCTGAACTCTGGAACCCCGCCTAGATCTCGGACACTCTCTCGCGTAATGCCCTGTCTCACCACACTCAAAACATGCTCCCCTAGCCATAGGATAAAAATTTATCACTCCGTCAAATACTTTATTTGCCAACTTATATCTTCTATGGATACAAATAATATTCCTTTGAATAAACTTTACATACTCATTAAATAAATATATTTCAAAAGTATCCGCCAATTAAATTACCGTGCCACCAATCCCCGCATGTCAAGAATACCATTTAACAGTACGAAAGTATATTTTAGCGAAAATGAGACCAAAAGTGCTAAACGACCAAATGGGTCATTACATCAGATACCAATCAAACAATCACTCGTCCTCGAGCGATAAGTAAAGGTGGAGAAAAGGGTACCTGAACTGTCGAACAACTGAGGATATCTACTCCGCATGTCCGCCTCGGTCTCCCAAGTGGCCTTCTCAATCGGACGGTGCTTCCACTGCACCTTGACCGAAGCAATATCCTTAGACCTTAACTTTCTCACTTTCCTATCTAGGATTGCTACCGACTCTTCCTCGAAGGATAGATTCTGATCTAGTAGTACCGAATCCCACTGAATGATATAAGACCCGTCTGAATGGTACTTCTTCAGCATGAAAACAAGGAATACCGGATGAACACCTGCCAAACCTGGTGGCAAAGCCAACTCATAAGCCACCTCGCCAACACGACGAAGAATCTCAAAAGGGCCAATAAACCTCGGGCTCAACTTGCCCTTTTTCCCAAATCGCATCACACCCTTCATTAGTGAAACCTTCAATAGGACCTGCTCACCAACCCTGAAATCCATATCACGAACCTTCCAGTCAGCATACTCCTTCTGTCTACTCTGAGCTGCCAGAAGCTTTTCCTGAATGAGCTTCACCTTGTCCAAAGACTCCCTCAGCAAATATGTACCCCAAGGTCGAACCTCAAAAGCATCAAACCACCCAATAGGAGAACGACACCTCCTACCATATAAAGCCTCGAATGGCGCCATATCAATACTGGAATGGTAGCTATTGTTGTACGCGAACTCTGCCAAGGGTAAGAATTTGTTCCAATGACCACCAAAATCAATAACACAAGCCCTCAACATATCCTCAAGCACCTGAATAGTCCTCTCGGACTGACCATCTGTCTGCGGGTGGAACGCGGTGCTAAGATCTAACTGAGTTCCCAATTCCTTCTGCAAAGTCCTCCAGAAATGGGAAGTAAACTGAGTGCCTCTGTCGGAAATGATGGAAATAGGAACTCCGTGCAATCGCACTATCTCTCGAGTGTAAATCCTGGCCAACTTCTCTGCATTATAAGTAATCTGAACCGGAATGAAGTGTGCAGATTTAGTAAACCTATCCACAATAACTCAAATCGAATCAAACTTGCCCAAGGTCTTCGGAAGACCAACCACGAAATCCATAGCAATCCTTTCCCATTCCATTCGGGAATGGGCATCCTCTGAAGCACACCACCTGGTCTCCGGTGCTCATACTTAACCTGCTGGCATTTCGAACACTGAGCAACAAACCCTACAATGTCTCTCTTCATTCTACCCAACCAATAGTGTTGCCTCAAGTCACGATACATCTTTATTGCTCCTAGATGAATGGAATATCTAGAACTATGAGCCTCTTTCAAGATCAACGAAATCCAATCACCAACTCTAGGAACGCAAATACGCCCCTTAATCCTCAAAACACCCTCATCATCAATAATAGCCTCCTTGGCTTCGCCACTTAGCACCTTATCCCAAATCATGTACAATTTCACATCCTCAAACTGCTGGGCCCTAATCTGCTCCAAAAGAGATGACCTCGCCTCCACACAAGCTAGAACCTTACCAGGTTCTAAAATATCGAGTCTCACCATACTATTAGCCAAACACTGCACCTCCAGGACGCTCTCCCACAATCAAACGCGCCAAGCTACCCATAGTCACTGTCTTTCGGCTCAACGCATCAGCTACCACATTTGCCTTTCCCGGATGATAAAGAATGGTGATATCATAGTCCTTAAGCAACTCCATCCATCTACGCCGCCTCGAATTTAGGTCCCGCTGATTAAACACATGTTGAAGACTACGGTGATCCGTGAACACCTCACAATGGACCCCATACAAGTAATGTCTCCAAATCTTCAAAGCAAAGACTATTGCAGCCAACTCTAAGTCATGAGTGGGGTAGTTTTCCTCGTGAAACTTCAACTGTCTCGAAGCATACGCGACCACCCTACCCTCTTGCATCAGCACACAACCCAAGCCAATCTGAGAAGCATCACAATAAACAGTAAAGTCCTTTCCCTCCACAGGTAAAGCCAAAATCGGGGCTGAAGTCAATAAAGCCTTGAGCTTTTGAATGCTCTCTTCACACTCATCGGACCACTGGAAAGGCACATTCTTTTGAGTCAACCTCGTCAAATGGGAAGCAATAGATGAAACCCCCTTCATAAATCGACGATAATAACTCGCAAGGCCCACGAAGCTCCGAATCTCAGTCACCGAAGTAGGCCTGGCCCAATCTCTAACCGCCTCGATCTTCTTAGGATCAACCATAATCCCGTCCTTGGACACAACATGTCCCAAAAATGCCACGGAACTGACCCAGATCTCACACTTGGAAAACTTGGCATACAATTTCTTCTCCTTCAATAGGCCAAGCACGCTCCTCAGGTGCTTCTCATGATCTTCCTTACTCCGAGAGTACACCAAGATGTCATCAATAAACACGATCACGAATGAATCTAAGTAAGGCTTGAAGATCCCATTCATCAAATCCATGAATGTTGCGGGGGCATTAGTAAGCCCGAAAGACATCACCAAGAACTCATAATGACGATATCGGGTCCTGAAAGCAGTCTTCGGAATATCCTCCGCTCGAATCTTCAACTGATGATAGCCTGACCTCAAATCAATCTTAGAAAAGATCGATGCACCCTGAAGCTGGTCAAATAAGTCATCAATGCGGGGTATTGGATATTTATTTCTGATTGTAACCTTGTTCAATTGCCGGTAATCGATACACATCCGTATGGTACCATCTTTCTTCTTCACGAACAGAACGGGAGCACCCCAGGGAGAAACACAGGGTCTAATAAATCCTTTGCCCAACAAGTCTTGCAACTGCTCTTTTAACTCTCTCAACTCTGTCGGAGCCATCCGATAGGGTGGAATAGAATTAGGTCGGGTGTCTGGCTCCAAGTCAATGCAAAAGTCAATATCTCGATCAGGCGGCATACCAGGAAAATCTGTAGGGAAAACCTCTGAGAACTCACAAATAACTGGCACTGACTCTATGGAAGGAGTAGCCGCACTAGTATCTCGAATATGAGTCAAATATGCTAAACATCCCTTCTCCACTAATTTCTTCGCCTGAAGAAATGATATGATCTTCTTAGGTGCTGGACTAGGAGTACCTTTCCACTCTAACCGTGGAATACCTGGCATGGCTAACGTGACTGTCTTGGCATGACAGTCTAAAATAGCATGATAAGGAGATAATCAGTCCATGCCCAAAATAATATCAAAGTCCACCATATTCAAAATAACCAAGTCTACCCACGTATCATACCCCATAAACGTGACCACACAAGACCTATAGAGCCAATCTACTATCACAGAATCTCCAACAGGAGTAGAGACACGAATAGACACATCAAGCATATCACTAAGCATATCCAGACACGTAGAGAAATAGGTGGAAACATAAGAGAAACTAGAACCCGGATCAAATAAGATAGAAGCTGATCGGTGACAGACCGAAATAATACCTGTGATAACCGCATCAGAGGCCTCGGCCTCTGGTCTACCCGGAAAAGTATAGAAATGGGCACGTCCACCCTCGGTCTGTGTGCCTCCACGACCACCACGGACTGCCTGAGATCCTCCTCTCGCTGACTGAGCGCTGCCCCTACCAGACTGATGACCACCTCTGCTAGGCTGATGGCCACCCCTGCCCGACTGCGAACCCCCTCTACTAGAATATCCTCCTCCTCTAGCTGGCAGAGCTGGAGGCCTAGATGTCTCAACTCTGGAACCCTGCTTGGATCTAGGACACTCTCTCACGTAATGCCCTGTCTCACCAAACTCAAAACATGCTCTCCTGGCCATAGGCTGCTGAACTGTCATAGAAGAACCAGAATACCCTCCGCGGTCTGAAGGTCGAGAGTAAGAACCTCGGGAAGTCTGCTCAGAACTGTACCCGCTATAACCTGAAGAACCACCTGCCAAAGCCTGTTGTGATGACTGGATGGGGCGGCTGTAGGGATGATGACGAACCCTGACATGGTGTCCCCCACCTCTAATAGGACCTCTGAAACTGTCAAATCTACGAGCTTTCTTGTCGCCACCCCCATTATGTGCCCGACCCATCTCTGACTCAACCCTCCTGGCATGCTCTACTACTAACTGAAATGAGGCCCCAGAAGCCTCCAACTGTAAGGTCGCCAGCCGAAGCGGAAGGTCCAAACCCTTCACAAATCTCCTCACTCTCTCAGTCTCTGTGGGAAGTAATGCCGTCGCATAACAGGACAAAGCGAGAAATCTGGTCTCATACTCCGCAACCGACCTACCCCGTTGCTCCAATGTCGAAAACTCATCCTTCCTGTTGTCTCTCAGAGTACGAGGGACATACTTCTCCAGAAACACCTGGTAGAACTGGGTCCAGGTCAAAGGTGGCAGCCAACTGGTCGACACTCCATGTACGATCTCCACCACTACTTGTGATCCCCAACTAACTGGAAAGAAACATAATCGACCCCGTGAGACTCCACTACACCCAACTTATGAAGTATCTCATGTCAGCTAATAATAAACTCATATGCATCCTCCCTGGGAGTACCATAGAACTAAGGAGGAGACATTTTGGTAAACCTCTCGAACAATTTTCGCTCCCCACTGGTCAACACTGGCCCATCCATACGCCTTAGAGCAAAATCAGACGCTGTAGTAGTATCAATACGGGGAGCCACTGCTGCTGCCGACAATACCCTCGATGTCCGAAATCCTTGAGCAACTGTAGCATCGGGAGTATGACCTCCCACTCTAGTCTGCGAGCCATCTGGAGCAACTGGAATCATGCCCACCTGAGCCAAACTGTCAAAGTACCCCAACACTCGAAACACAGCCTCTTGAAAATCAGGAGTAGCAGCGACCCCAGGCTGTGTCTCAGCAGCCCTAATCTCCTCCGAAATGTCGTCAAGCTCCGGAGTCAACCCTATGTCAGGGTCCTGAGCAGATGCAGGTGCTTGGTTCCTATCTGGAATAGCTGCACGGCCTCTGCCCCTGCCACGTCCCCTGCCTCGCCCACGGACAGCTGCTTGGGCCACGGGTATGGATGCGGGTGTAGGTGCAAGTGCAGGTGCAGGATCCTAGCCTCCAGTAGCAGTCGATCGCGTCCTCACCATCTGTGAGAGAACATAGAAATGAGGCTAAGATACCAATCTGAACAATCTCGCACGAAAGGAATGAACCAGATACCAATCGGATTGAACTAGCACGAAAAGAGAAAAAGAAGTGAAGTGTTTCCTAGATGTCCTATAGCCTCTCGAGGATGGGTACGGACGTCTACATACCAATCCGCAAGACTCTACTAGACATTGCTCTTGTACTTATTAGACCAATTGACCTGGAAGCTCTGATACCAACTTGTTACGACCCAATTCGCGAGTTGTGGTGGCACCTACACTATCCCTCCGAGTAGGCGAACCACATTACTAATAACAAGTTAAATAAGCGAAAAATTAAATAAGAATAAGTTATCAAGTCTTAAATACTTATCATAACTAGAAATGTCACGACAACCCCAAAATCTGGTCAAAGGGTACAAGAGCGCTAACATAGTACGGAATATAAGTCCGAAAATACCCGAAGGCTACATATTGTCTGTCGAATATAAAAACAGAAATAAATAGAGGAGGACCTTTAGGGGCCACGGATGACCAAGTAGCTCACCCTGAATTACTGAAAGATGTCACCCTCGCGTATCAGCCACGGGGTGTAGAACTGGAGCCTGGATCGTACTCTGCACTCAGCAAAAGTGCAGCAAGAGTAGTATCAGTACAACACTAGTACCGGTAAGCATCATAAGCCGACAATGATTAGATAACGCATGAAGAAGTGGAAACTAACAAGTAGCACATAGAGCAAATAGGTATGGTCACATATAATATACAAGTAAAGTGTAAAGGAATCATGAAAACAACCAAGACAAATATAGTTTACCAGATGATCAGTCAAATATATGAGTGAATGAATGCAATGCAATGCAACAGTCACCTCTCTCACTCCACTCTCGTACACACATGCTAAGGGCAGTGCCTCAAAGACAGGACCCATGTGGGACCCGCGAATTCCATGTACCACTCGTGCTCTCCGGCAAACCTCGGAGGCTTTCAATCACTCTCAATCTCCGGCAAGGACCTCGGAGTCTCTCTGTCACTCTCTATCTCCGGCAAAACCTCGGAGTCTCTCAATCACTTAGCTCACCATCATCACAAGAATAATATGGAAGGCATGTCGTACATGATATCAGTCTCAACAATATCACCAATATACAATCAGCAAATACAAGTCATATTATTGTTATCATTCCTTTTCATATAATGAGGGAGCTAGTATATGACATAGATACAAACAGGTGATAATCATAGAAAATAACACATATGGCGACAAGCCCACATAACAGCTGACAGAGCCAACCTAATTGGAATCCACCTCCACTTCATGCCGAAGGCCTATATGATATCCCCGTCACTTTCTACAACTACATATGATTCTCTAATCAGAGTCTAACTAAAGTAGATCGTAACCTACCTCAATGCCGAGCGGGTGCCACGAACAATCAAACTAATGTCTTCGCTTTGCATAGAGCCTCTGAACGATCAAAATCTATAAAATATGCGATCTACGTTAGAATACGAATCTAAGGACACCCATATTGCTGTAATTATATTCGAAGCCCAAAAACACACCCCAAAAAGTGGCCTTGGGCCCACAAGGGCAAGATTGGAATTTTATTGAAAAATAATTTCACCCATTATCTAAGGATTATATATTTTTTAAATTGGTCAATTTCATCCATAAGTGGACTCTCAAATCATTAACTCTCATTTCTTAAGACTAAGGCTCAAAACTTTCAATTATCCCAAAATCTTAACTTAGAATTAAAATCTAGCTTCCCACATCTCAATTACCATGAATTTAAAGATGACAATACCTCCCAAAGAGAAAACATAGCAAATAAATCACATAATCTCATACCTCCATCATCGTGTTCCGGATTGGTAATTATCATCCATATAAAAGACTACAAAACCCAAGATGAAATTTAAAAACTGGGCATTGACAATAATTTCTCCCCGTTGGAATGTCACTATTTTACCTAAAGTCAAAAGTCATGGTTGCCAACTTTATCTAAATACATTCTCTTCTGGTTGTTTATAATTATTAACCAATGAAAGATGTCCACAAAATTTGTCTTCTAGCTCTAGAGAAATCAAGCAACAACAGTTGTAATACATTACCAATTGAAACTCATTTCACCTCACCAACAAATATTATAAAAATATATGACAAGAGATATGTTTTAATTATCAAGAAGAGAATAATAGTCAAATACATGAAATATAAAGCAAGTGCATCAGATCAATTTGTCATAGTGCACACAATCTCCATAAAAAAATATGCAGATCCAAAAGCCATACGTTACCCTAATATATTTTGCTCAATCATTACTCCTATCATAATAGT
Source organism: Lycium barbarum (assembly GCF_019175385.1). Classification (NCBI taxonomy): domain Eukaryota; kingdom Viridiplantae; phylum Streptophyta; class Magnoliopsida; order Solanales; family Solanaceae; genus Lycium; species Lycium barbarum. The sequence continues at coordinate 139,890,549 of NC_083340.1, read as the reverse complement.
AAGTTAGAGCACTTGTTTTATGCCTTTAAAGAAAATATTGAAGTTTCCCTACCGCACATGGCGTAATTAAAACATGGAAAATTATACCCAGGCTTCATACTATATTAATCATCAAGGTATTTTCACAATTTTGCCAAATAAAATTACTCCTTTTTCGTTGCTACAGGGGTCCAACAATCCTAATAGCTATATATCTATACCACGTTAGAAAATACACTTTTAGAAGTAACACTATATACTTGAAATCTAAACTTCATCTTTCAAGATAAATGAGGTTAAGAAGTTTGTACCTGAGGCCAAAATCACCACTGTAAAGGGAAAAAGGAAAAATAATTGCAACTCTTAAAGTCTGCGTGCACTATCCTTTTTCAACCCGCCACCTAGATGTTTTAGGGATTGTACTTGGTTTGAGTGAATGAAAGAATGATGCCCTTCTAGTCAATTTACGTGTTGTGTTCTTTTCTTTGAGAGTGGGCATTGCTTGGGGCCCATTAAACATTCACCTAGTCTAAAGTAAAAGTTCACACCTAATTATTAGGAAAAGTAGGGTAATGCCCAATGTAAAGTTACTACTAGTGCACCTTCCTGTAGGATATCATTAATTTATACTTCTACATAAATTTTCTACAAGCATTCAGGTACTACACCTATAATTATTAGGGCTGTTCACGGTTTTGGTTAAAACCAAAACCAAACCGAAAATTTAACCAAACTGAATAATAAAATCGATATTTGGTTTGGTTTGGTTTTAAATTTTAAAAACCGATAATATTTGGTTTGGTTATGGTTATATTAAAAAATAACCAAATAAATAACCGAACCAAACCGATAAATTATATACATAAATTTTATAATTATTTATATATATAATATTAGTTTTTCATAAATAATTATAAATATTTTATACCTTTTAATCATTAATTTGATTTTTGGTCTACTTATTTCACATGATTGTTTAAGGCTCGTGTTTTTAAGAATATGTCCAAGCCCATGTCTTTAAGTCTTTTAACTCTTTAAGTGTTAAGTGTAAACCTACTAACAGAAGCTCACGTTAGAGTCTAATGTCTTTAACTTAAATTTTTAGCCTTTCTTTGTCAGCCATTTGATTTTAGGTTGTTTTTTTTTCTTTTTTTTCGAATTTATACCTTTCTTTTTTTCTTGTCTGAATGAGTCCTAAACTTCTAATATTTTTCATATGAAAAGGACAGAGGTTGTAGATTTGGAGGTTCCTATAGAAGATACTTCAGTAACATCAGCATTTGCTGCAACTCAAGCACATGGTAATGTCCTAATACTTCTTCCGTGGATAATCCTCCTAAAAAGCATAAAAGAACAACTCCTTGTAGTCGAGACCCTAGCCTTGGGGATAATGATAGAAAAACTTATGAAGTTTGGGATCATTACAGAAAGTCTTTTTAATAAAATGGGAGAATTGAGGAAAAAATGCAAGTACTGCCCCAAAGTTTGAGATCATTACACAAAGTTTTTTTTATTTCATATATTTTTCATTTTAATTTTAGGTAGTCTTTATGTTTAATTAATATGTATGTTTGTAACAACAACTAAAAACTCTTATGCTCTACTTTATTTCCAGGTATGTATATTAAGATGACAAAAATGGTGTAGCCACTACTTAGTTAGTTTTTAGCTTTATATGTAATAGTTTAGCAACTTTGGGTAACTTGAGTATGACACTATCACTAATAGTGAAAATGTTTCTATGATGTATGTTCCACTTTAAATTATAAATAAAAGATATCGTTTGAACAAAAAAAAAAGACATGTCTTTTTCAACTTTTTAATGTTTTACTGATAAGTCTTATGACTGCTAGTCATAAACCGAAAAATCCAACCAAACTGGTGGTTATTATTTTATTTGGTTTGGTTATGGTTTTAGACATTTAAAAACCGACTAAATTGGTTTAGTTATGGTTTTAATTAATAACCGACCCAAATCGAACCATGAACACCCCTAATAATTATTATCAAGGCATACGTAAATGAACCCATAAAATAGTTAAACTCTAAAATTCAGAAATCACTCAAGATCCACCATAAGAAATTATCGTTTGTTACATTCTCCCTCACTTATTCACTTAACCACTTTGTGTACTTATAAAAATTTATCACTCCGTCAAATACTTTATTTGCCAACTTATACCTTCTATGGGTACAAATAATATTCCTTTGAATAAACTATTCATACTCATTAAATAAATATATTTCAAAAGTATCCGTCAATTAAATTACCTTGCCACCAATCCCCGCAAGTCAAGAATACCATTTAAAAGTACGAAAGTGTATTTTAGCGAAAACGAGACCAAAAGTGCTAACGACCAAATGGGTCGTTACAAAAGAAAATCGTGAAAGTTGTAACTGCATACCTTCTACGACTATGTCGACAAACCTCTCATGTATATAGGATGAAGTAACCCATCATCTTATTCACAATTCAAAAGATAACTGCTTAACCACAGTAACTTTAAAAATTGCAGATATATAACTGATAAATTTGCCCCTTGTGTTTTACTTGCTACAAAGAAGGAGCCCAAAAAACTATTTTTTATTGCTTATATTTTTCTGAAAATAAAATTGCAATAAAAAAGATCCAAAAAAACGTGTTTAATTTTTTGAAACTTTTAGAAGTTTTAACCGTGCATGTGTGTGTTTGTGAGTTGGGTAAATGGGCAAGTGACGTGCTCTTGGGTTAGTTTTTACTTAGTTTTTTTTTTTTTTTTTGTCTTTTTACCATTTTTATTTTCTTAGCTTTGTTGTTTTCCTTTTTCTTTTTCTTTTTTAAAGATAAAAAATAAAAATAAATGTAAAGATAAAATAGGGTAGTAAATCTTGTTCATAAAAAAATGTGCTTATTTTTCAAAATAATTTCAGATAATTTATGTTCTAATCTAAATTCATTATCATTTAATTTAAATTAAATCCAATATATAGATGTACATGTTTCCTTTTAAAAAACAGATATTTAATTATTTTTAAATGCAAAAAATAATAACTAATAACTAATTATTAACTAATTTGTCCTAAACCTACCACTTGCCATAATCCTATGCTGTCACTTGTCACAATCCTAGGGCAAACTATCATCTTTTTAATAATATATAGCTTATGAATCTAATGTTATTCTACATCATTCACAATTTTCACGTACTTTATGACTCTTTAAAAAGATCTAAAAAAAACATAAAATTCGTTTAAGAAAAAAAAAGACGGGTTTAAAAGAGAGTACACTAATGAGGTGAGATGTGTTTTCAAAATTAATTAAACAAATAATAATTTTGCAAGGGTAATTTAGTCAGATCCTATATTTTTATATTTATGATAATTAGGTGAAAAGAATTGTTATAAAAAATTCAAAATAAGGGAGGAAAGCATAATATCGTAAACCACAAGGAAGGTTACTGTAATTGAGTCAAACCTGAGGGAGGTCTCAAAAATTATCCCTTTAATTTAATACTCCCTCTGTCCCTATTTTTGTGAAGGGCTTCAGAGTACGAGGGTCAAAATATTTAGTTTTGACTATGAATTCGGGTATAGATTCATCAAATATTTTAAAATAAAATTTATATATTTGAAAGTTACACGAAAAGTACTATAATTCAACGTAACTAATGATTCAAAATATTTAAAAGAAGTTTGAAAAAATTGTAGTAAAAATAAATATTATTTGATAAATTGTAGTAAAAATAAATACTACGTATTTGATTCTCCAAACAATAACACCTTTACATAAAATGAGAGAGAAAGAGTATAGTACCTCCACTCACGACCTGTAGGTCCAGGGTTTGAGTCTGAAGGAAAAGTGTGGAAACCTTATAGTTCCTCCAAAAAATGGGGGGTTAAAAAAAAAAAAGTAATTTTTTTTGTTTTGAGTTCAAAAAAAGAAGCAGCAGAATATAGTTAATTTTTATAATTGAAACCAAATAATTGGTGATGGAAAGTGGTTGATTGATTGGCAGATACTATTGATATCACCCTTCATAATTCTGTATCCTCCAAATAAACCACTTTCCAGAAATATAATAACCAAAAAAGCTTAAGAGTCAGAAAGGATGAACCCCTTTCCCTTTCCCTTTCTTCTCCATTGTGCATTTGCCCTTATCATCGTCTTCATCTCCATGAATTCTTCCATAATTTGTAGATTATTCTTGTAATAACAATGTGTTGAGTTCTCTAGTCTTGTTTGTTGTCTGGATTATATTTCTCACTCGTGAAGAAGTCTATGTATCACAAAAATCTTTTATTTGTCCTTTACTTTCTTATTTGCATACTTGCTATAGTTACTCTTGATGAGAGAAGGTTCACCTTTGTGAGGACTTGTATCCATAGAATTGTACCCGGTAGCCTATTTTACATGTGCTGTTTAAGAGCCTGTTTGGAATTCGCCATAAGTTATAAGCCCATCTAAACAGGCTCTAAGTTGTATCTGTTTTTTCCTAAGTATTTAACTTGTAAGGGCTGCATATTTTGGCAATAGACACAGGCCTTTGGCCACTTCGTACTACATCTACCGTGTTGACATATAACATGATCATCTTATCTGTGGGAGTGAAGTGACTCATAAATGCTACTGTGTCAAGTCAAGACTCACACTTAGAGAACTTCGCGTACGACTTGTGTTCCTTTTATTTATGTAGGACGGTCCTCAAGTGCAACTTGTGTCCTCTCGATTTGAGAGTACACTAGATTCAATGAACACTATGACAAAACTCTTTAAGAATGGCTTGAACACCAAATTCATCAACTTCTTCAAAGAGGTTTATCGGGTTTGTTAATCCAAGTGACATCACCAACAACTCATGTATCTAGTCATAAAAGCAGTCTTAAGGAGGTCTGATTACTAATCCTTAAGTGATAGCAGGCTAACATTAGCTTCAGGTCAATCTTTGAAAGAAATAGGTAGCCCTGAATCTAGTCAAACAAATCATTTTACTTGAAACGACAGGTATTTGTTTCACATCGTCAATTTCGATACACATGGATTGAATTATCTTTTATCTTTACGAACAACACAATTAAATCGCACAAAACCCTTATCTAGCTAGTCTTGAGTAGGCGAAATATGTTAGATATTAGAGATGGATCTTAAAGACATTTTTAATTTGTTATCCTAATCCCCATAGGAAATTAAGACCAAAGACATTTTTTAAAGAAATATAGGTCCTGGGATATTTGAACTTGCTTATGAATATTCAAGAACTCTAGACCAACTTTTTTTTCTTCTCAAATAAAAAAGAGAGTTGCCAATAAAATCTTAGTGCAAAGACCGCACTTTTTGACATTAATAGTTACATAGAACATTTTTAATTATCATTGATGTTATTGGAAACTTGTATAGTTCACGCTCTTTGGCTCTACCCATGAATTATTCAGTGACAAAATCAAATCTTTCAAAATCAGATCTACGTATACAATAATATTTAATTGGGAACTTGATGAGTCGATCCACCTACACATCTTGCTTTTGCTGTTATATTGGAAGTTACTCGACGTATTGCTTGACGTAAATGGATGGTGAATTCGTTTCTGTCTTTTGTTGAATCTTTTCACGGGCCGATAGATAATTTGATAAGTCAAACCATCTAATGATTGATTAATCACAATCAAGGGATTGCCCCCATTTTAATTTCATATGCAAAATAGAAAGGAAATCAAGATCGCGAAGCTTCTTTCAATCGAGCACCTTTTCTTCACTTGTACTGGCACTGCACAAATATGGAAAGCAACTCTCACTTGGCAAGGTATTCACAGAGCACCTGCTGGATGGCATGATGAAGTACTCTGGATGATTGACAGAAGAAGAAGCAAGAGTAGTGGCTTTAGCTGCAGCCACTATATGCATAGTGGCTTTAGCTGCAGCAATCTACTATGTGTGGCAAGAAAGGAATAGAGTAGTTTTTCAGAAGACTAGAAGACAACCGGAAGTGATAGTTAGAATGATAATACAGGAGATTATTGCTAGATGTAGTATGATACAAAGATTAGATAGAAGATTGCAAGCTTTTAACTTTTATCCTATGTAATGCAGTTAGTTGTCCAGTAGTTTGGTAGAAGGTGATCACTGATGCTGAGCCTGTCCAGCATAGTGTAGCCTAAGTTTTGTCCTCTATGAGCTGTAAATACGTCCGGTTTTGGTAATAAAATGTCAAGTTAATTACCAAAAAAAAATGGAAAAAAACTTCCGTATACGAGCAGTATACCAAAAGCAGACATGAAAAATAAGATGAATCTAAGCGTCTTAATCATGTTTTGCGTGCAATTACATGACATGGTGACCTTTGCCAACCAAGGACTTCATCAACCTCTAACAAATTTAAACTTGCAAAAGGAACCATCAGGATTTCCCAATATCATTTGGCATACTTTGAATAATCTTAGCAAAAAATAAGTAATCTTTCCATTGAAGCTTTTCCGCATTGACATAAAAATTGTCTTGAAAGCAATCAAAGCAAATAGGTTCAACTTATTCTATATGATCTTCCAAATTGTTCACCTTTCTATATTCTCAAAGTCCATTCATGACATTCTGTTTCTTGGCAACAACATATGGCCTCCTAGATCCATAGGAGGATAATCAGTTATAACAGAGTTTGTCTATTCATAATACTCATATGTAAGAAATAAATTATAAGGTCTAATGGTCTTACTTTCTCATGGCTGCGAAATCTTTTGGAAGCATCCGCTCCTTCATCTTCTTCCGTGCCAGTACATATCCTCCTCGTTTGAATCAGTATTATAAAAAAAAAATGCTCCAAGGTCTGTTGGGGGAAACCACAAATACCGCGCGGGCTTTTATGAAGAAAGATGAAAATGGAGAAAAAAATACAATTATATATATGTGTAGTCCAAGACTAATAATTATTAGCATGAATAACAAATATATTGATAAAGAAATTGAAAAAAGAATTACCATAATGTGAAATATTAATTGTTTGGTGTCTCCTCTTCACGATTACGCTCATTTACAAGGAAAAATATGCCTTAGAGCCTTGATGACGAGACTGAAGCGCACCTAAGTGAGGCCAAATGCTCAACATGTTTGTGCCTCGCTTCGCGCCTTTAACAACATTGATTTGACTTGAGGATGAACGACTTGCACTCATTTGATAGTCCAACAAGAATTCATGATACTACTAGGATACTCCTCAAAGAAAATGCAGAGAGAGAACAGAAAAATGAATATCTCCTATGTGATAACTCTTATAATGTAAGGACTTGGGAAAAAACCAATGAAACAAGCAGGAACAATTTATTTATGAATATAAACTTTCTTTGGTACGAAAAAAGAGGGTTAAGTATTTAGAAAAAGAGCAAGCAGAAGCAGATCAAGATACAATCTTTTCTAATATAGATTGCATCATGACTCAATACACTAATCTATTCATAACTTAAAAACTCATTTGGTTCTTGTAAAGATATGTCACCTATGTATACGGTAAAAATCGGATGTATATTTAATCGGTGAGACCAAAGACCGAAAGAAGAAAGGAACAAGAACGTGCACGAAGGCTTCCATTCTGAACCGGAAGAATGTTTGGACCGAAGCAAAGGAAGAGCATCATTTGGTCCGGTTCCCCCATGACCGGGTTGGTCGTTGCCGTTGGTCCGATTGGTCGAGGCCGTTAGTCCGTGTGATCATGGCCGTTGGTCCGGGGGATCCGTTGCGCGGTTGCCACGCGTCGATATCGTCCTGCCATGTTCAACTGCCAATCGTACGGGTGTCAGATCGTACGGTCAACCTAATCCAACTCAGAGCTTTTTCTTTATTATTTTATTTTTCATGTTGTATGAAGCCCATGGGGCAATACTATAAATAAGGGGTATTGTCCTCCTTTTAAAGGGTTGCTCCTTCATACCAAGAACACTTTGTACTAGAAATAAATACAGATCTCTCTCATTATCACGTTGCAATCCGAATTCATTGTGTTCATCTCTCTTACATTTCTTCAATCAAGTAACTCTCATATATTAGTAAATATACAAGTCTATAGCAAACCACCGATTATCAGCCGCTCCTTCATAGTATATTCATATATTTCCTTTCTCTATCAAATAGATTGAGGCTTAACCACATATCCTATACCTACTCACAAATTTAATTGATTATCCGTATTCGGGGTAAACAGTTTGGCACCCACCGTGGGGCTAGGATAATAGTGGTCTTTGTTCTTGATCTCTACCATACTCGTCAAAATCAAAAACATCTTCTGTTCATCTCTGAAAAAAATGGACTAAATGGCTAACAGTGGGCAATCTGGTCACGTCAACAACAACGAGATCGTGGCCGAAAATGAAGGCAGCGGTCCACGAGGATTACCAAACCCCGCTGACCCTAACCCAGTTAATTCGAGGGAGGGCCTCAACCATCAAAACACCGTGGATCAGGAGAATGCCGCCCAGCCGGGCACTGACTCTTTAAATACCCACGTTTCAGTTACTTTGTCCCGGACACAGGGCCAGAAAGAACCGGATACCCCGAATGATAATATTGACTTACGTTTGATTTTTGAAATGTTGCAAGAACAGAGGGCAGCGATTGCCGAACAAGGAATCGCAATTGCCCAGTTGCAAAGTGGAAAAGATAAAACGACCCCGGAGAAGATAAAGGATGTTGCTGAAACCAGAAGGGATAAAGCACGGATGGTTGAAAGCAATGGGTCCAGAGCTGGTTCCTCCACCGAGGTCCTGAAAATGCTCGAAACTTTGGCAAAGCGGGTAGATTCAACCGAAAAGAGGGTGGAAACATACAACTCTCGGGTGGATTAAATCCCGGGGTCTCCGCCTTTACTGAAAGGACCGGATTCGAAGAGGTACATCCAAAGGCCTTTTCCTCCGAGTGCAGCTCCGAAGTTAATCCCAAAGAGGTTGAAAATGCCGGATATCCAGAAATATGACGGCACAACGGACCCGCACGAGCACGTGACCTCATACACCTACGCTATAAAAGGCAATGACATAGAGGAGGATGAAATTAAATCAGTATTGCTGAAAAAGTTCGGGGGGACTTTGTCAAAAGGAGCATTGACGTGGTACGATCATCTGCCCGAGCATTAGATCACTTCTTTCGAAATGCTCGCCGATGCCTTCGTAAAAGCTCACGCCGGTGCCAAAAAGGTGCAGGCCCGCAAGACGGACATCTTCTGTATAGCCCAAAGAGACGATGAGTTGCTGCGTGAATTTGTCAACCGGTTCCAAAGGGAACGAATGGAGCTCCCTCCGGTTCCCAAAGAATGGGCCGCACAAGCTTTCACGAAGGGGCTCAATGTTCGTAGCTCGACGGCTTCGTTCAAATTAAAGGAAAGCCTGCTGGAGTACGAGGCTGTGACATGGGCTGATGTCCATAACATATACGAGTCGAAGATTCGGGTGGAGGATGATCAATTCGAGCTTCCCCCGGGGCCAGTAAATGCGAACAAGAGTTTTGAAAGACCAAGGAAAAGGTTACGAATCGAAGGCCGAATCATCGAGGGAAAGGTATCGGCCATACTCCCATTCGGAGAAGCCAAGCTTTAGGTTGGAAAAATCAAGGGATAGCCCAAGACATTTCTCCGGTCGGGGTAATAAACGGGTCGAGCGCCTGTCGAACAGTCGGGGTCTCTCATTCAGAAGCGATGCCGGAAGCTCTGCCGGCAACAAGGATTTGCCAAAGATATCGGAATACAACTTCAACGTCAGTACCTCGGGCCTCGTCTCGGCTATTGGCCGTGTCCCGGATGTAAGATGGCCAAGACCTCTAAGGTCGGATCCGGGTCAACGGGACCCAAGCATGGTGTGTGAATACCACGGAACCCATGGTCACAGAACCGAAGATTGTCGCCAGCTAAGAGATGAGGTAGCCCGGCTACTGAAGAATGGTCATCTCCGAAAATTGCTGAGTGAACGAGCCAAAAGTCACTACAAGGAAAGGGAGACTCATAAAAGGGCCAAGCCAGTAGAACTCCAGCATATAATCAACATGATAGTTGGGGGTACCGATGCCCCTCGAGGGCCGGTGATGAAATGGGCCAGGGTTTCTGTTGTTCGCGAAAAATGCAGCCGGGATTGTTTATCCGAGGGTTCCATCTCTTTCAGCAACGAGGATGCAGAAGGCATCATTCAACCGCACAATGATGCATTGGTAATTTCTGTACTTATCTTTAAAACTCAGGTTAAACGTATTTTGATTGACTCAGGTAGCTCGGCCAACATCATCCGGTGGAGAGTGGTCGAACAGCTAGGGATGCTCGATCAGATCGTACCGGTAGCCTGGGTACTCAGCGGGTTCAACATGGCGAGCGAAACCACAAAGGGGGAGATCTCGTTGTCGGTGAACATCGATGGCACTATCCAGAAGACGGTGTTCTATGTAATCGAAGGGGACATGAAGTACAATGCATTGCTGGGTAGACCTTGGATACATAGCATGAGGGTCGTGCCCTCGACATTACATCAGCTGCTGAAATTTCTGACCCCGGAGGGAGTAAAAACAATCTGAGGTGAACAACCCGCTGCAAGGGAGATGTTCGCGGTCGAGGAGGCGACACCGAAGCCAGAAAAATCGGATCACAAGGAAGAAGATCCAACCGGGGAACCGAACACCAAATAGCAATCAAAGCACTCGGGATTGGACCCGGAGTATGAAGATGATGGTTTCGACGTACCCAGATCATTCGTCATGCCGGATGACTCGGATGCAACCAAGTCGACAGTAGAGGAGCTGGAACAAATCGTCTTGTTCGAATAACTACCGGACAGAAAGGTATACCTGGGCACGGGGTTGACCCCGGAGCTCAGGAACAAGTTAATTGAATTTTTTCAAGCTAACGCAGATTGCTTCGCATGGTCCCATATAGAAATGACAGGAATACCACCGGAAGTAGCAACTCACAAGCTCAGCTTCGACGGGAAGTTTCCCCCGGTGAAACAGAAGAGGAGGCCCATGGCGGAAGCAAAACACGCCTTTGTAAAAGACGAGGTAACAAAGCTTTTGAACATAGGCTCTATCCGGGAGGTAAAGTACCCGGACTGGCTAGCTAACGTGGTAGTGGTGCCAAAGAAAGGTAATAAATTTTGAATGTGTGTTTATTACAAGGATCTAAATAAAGCGTGCCCGAAGGATTCATTTTCGTTGCCTCACATCGACAGAATGATCTATGCGACGGTCGGGCATGATATGTTAAGTTTTCTCGATGCCTACTCCGGGTATAACCAATTTCGGATGCACCCGGAGGATCAAGAGAAAACATTCTTTATTACCCGATATGGGACTTACTGTTATAATGTCATGCCTTTTGGATTAAAAAATGCTGGTGCAACTTACCAACGCCTAGTTAACGTAATGTTCGAAGAACAAATAGGGAAAACAATAGAAGTTTATATTGACGACATGGTAGTTAAGTCCCTGGAAACAGAGGACCATTTAAAGCATTTGCAGGAAACCTTCGATGTGCTCCGCAAGTATAACATGAAGCTCAACCCGGAGAAATGTGCCTTCGGCATCCGTTCCGGTAAGTTTTTGGGTTTCATGGTGTCAAACCGGGGTATTGAAATCAACTCGGACAAGATCAAGGCCATCGAGGATATCAAGGTAGTGAACAGCGTCAAAGGAGTGCAGCGGCTCACCGGAAGGGTAGCGGCGCTGGGTCGTTTCATATCGAGGTCCTAGGACAAAAGTCACCGCTTCTTCTCCTTGCTAAGGAAGAAGAACGATTTCGTTTGGACACCAGAGTGTCAAAAAGCTTTACAAGAATTAAAAAGATACCTATCTAGCCCACCGCTGTTGCACACACCAAAGGCGGACGAGCGGCTCTTTCTCTACCTTGCTGTCTCCGAGATAGCAGTAAGTGGCATTTTGATCCAAGAAGAATCAGGTACGCAATTCCCTATCTATTATGTAAGTAGAACTTTGGGGATGCGGAGACCCGGTATCCCCACTTGAAAAAATTGGCATTGGAATTGGTAAGTGCTTCTAGGAAGCTCAAAAGCCCTACTTTCAATGCCATCCAATATGTGTAGTAACCACTTACCCCCTGAAAAACATCATGCATAAATCGGAATTATCGGGTAGAATAACTAAGTGGGCAGTCGAAATTAGCGGATATGATATCGAGTACAAACCTCGAACGGCCATCAAGTCCCAGATCTTGGCCGATTTTGTGACAGATTTCACCCCGGCTATGGTCCCCGAGGTTGAGAAAGAGCTTCTGCTGACCTCGGGAAAAGCCTCGGGTATTTGGTCGCTACACACTGACGGATCCTCGAACCTCAAAGGTTTCGGGCTAGGAATCGTCCTTAGAACCCCGGCCGGGGATGCCGTTTGACAGTCTATTAGAGTTGCTAAGTTTCCTAACAATGAAGCCGAGTATGAGGCTATGATTGAAGGTTTAGAATTGGCCCGAAGTATGGGGGCCGAAATAATCGAGGCAAAGTGCCACTCGCTCTTGGTCGTAAACCAGGTGAACGGCGTCTTCGAGGTCAAGGACGAACGGATGCAGAGGTATCTTGAAAAAATTCAAGTGATACTATATTGGTTTAAAGAATGGACCGTGCAGCATATACCGAGGGAGCAGAACAGCGAAGCCGATGCATTGGCAAATTTGGAATCCTCGATCGAAGGGGAAGAAATCAACCCCGGAACTACAGTGCACTTGTTGAACACGGCGATAGAAAACGGACATGCCGAAATAAACACAATGGGTTTGACTTGGGATTGGCGCAACAAGTACATCGACTACTTGCGCGATGGAAAGCTCCCGAATGACCCAAAAGAATCACGGTCATTAAGGACCAAAGCTGCGCATTTCTGCTTGGTGGACGGCCAATTGTATCGACGATCTTTCTTCGGCCCCCTGGCTAAGTGTTTGGGTCCCGGAGAGACGGAGTATATGATGAGAGAGGTGCACGAAGGAACTTGTGGCAACCACTCCGGAGTTGAAGCTCTGGTCTGAAAGATCATCAGGGCGGGTTACTACTGGAACCGGATGGACGAAGATTCGAAAAATTTTGTCCGAAAATGTGACGGGTGTCAGAGACATGCTCCGATGATTCACCAGCACGGGGAGTTGCTGCCCCCTGGCTAAGTGTTTGGGTCCCGGAGAGACGGAGTATATGATGAGAGAGGTGCACGAAGGAACTTGTGGCAACCACTCCGGTGTTGAAGCTCTGGTCCGAAAGATCATCAGGGTGGGTTACTACTGGAACCGGATGGACGAAGATTCGAAAAATTTTGTCCGAAAATGTGACGGGTGTCAGAGACATGCTCTGATGATTCACCAGCACGGGGAGTTGCTGCATTCGGTGGTTTCACCTTGGCCTTTCATGAAGTGGGGAATGGAAATTGTCAGCCCATTACCATTGGCACCAGGTAAAGCGTGTTTCATTCTGTTTATGACTGATTATTTCTCTAAGTGGGTTGAAGTGCGGGCCTTTGAAAAAATCAGAGAAAAAGAAGTCACTGACTTCATATGGGATCACATCATCTGTCGTTTCGGCATCCCTACCGAGATAACTTGTGATAATGGTCCTCAGTTCATGGGTGGCAAAGTCAACGATTTTCTCGAGGGATTGAAGATCAAGAAAATTGTATCAACCCCGTATCACCCGTGTGCAAACGGACAGGCGGAATCCACGAACAAGACAATAATCCAAAATCTGAGGAAAAGGCTTGAAACATCAAAGCATCATTGGAGAGAAATATTACCGGAGGTGTTATGGGCTTACAGAACCACATCGAAATCAAGCACGGGGGAAACTCCCTTCTCGTTGGTCTACGGGGCTGAAGCCCTTATTCCCGTGGAAGTTGGTAAACCGACCCTCCAGTTCAGATATACGACCGATGAGTCAAACGAGGAGGCCACGGCCGTAAAACTCAACCTCACGGATGAACTTCGCGAAAACGCGTTGGTTCGTATTGCAGCCCAGAAACAGAGAGTGGAAAGGTACTACAATCAGAGAGCCAGTTTTCGTCATTTTCAAGTTGGGGACTTGGTGCTTCGAAAAGTTACCTTGAACACCAAAAATCCCAACGAAGGAAAACTGAGTCCGAACTGGGAAGGACCGTACAAGATAACCGAGGTAACGGGCAAAGGATCGTACCAGTTGGAGTCCATGGACGGTCAACGGTTGCGCAATAACTGGAATGTGGCTCATTTGAAAAGATACTACTGCTAAGGTTTGGACTCCCCGTGTTTTTCTATTTTGACCTCTCTTTTTCTACAGGGAATCAAGTACTGGGCAAAGAAAAGAATCTAAATCTGAAAACACGTGTTGCACTCTTTTCCTTAGTACGGTTTTGTCCCAAAATGGGTTTTCCGACAAGGTTTTTAATGAGGCAACAAGTACAGCGTGTTACTCGACGAAGATAAAAGACAAACGTCCGGATATTCGGGGTCGCACCCTACGAGTGGGGACTCTATAGCACTCACCCGATCTTGCAGCTCAGATGAGTGCTAGGGGACTATAATACCCACTTCGAAGTTTACCTCGATTAGTGGAAATCGGAGGAGCTCAACAAGCAAAACCGGACCTAAAATATCAGGTTTCGATGTAAGGACCAAACGATCAGAATGAATCGTGTCCACGCAATATTTGCTACGGCAAAACCAAGAACCGGACCTTCTGCATTAGGTTCCGATGTAAGGACCAAACGATCAGAATGAATCGTGTCCATTTAGTATTTGCTACGGCAAAGGCAGGAGGAAAAAGTCCATCCTCATGTATATAAATACTTGCAATGCAAAAACTATCGAAAGTTTGGATAACATTATCTCAAGATGTCTTACTGGTAAAACACTTTACCCCGATAATTACTGCCGTATTTCGGCACTACTTCATTCATATACCCGATACCGGGCACTACGGTCGAAATTCGACAAAGGCAGCAAGGTCATAGTGATCCGAGCCAAAATCATTAATCCCACGAATAGGGACTTTTACATCAAAATCTAGCTAAGGCTGAGGTTCAGGTGTGTCACGACCCGACTCGGGGCCGTGATGTGCCGTGAATTTTGGCACATTTTATGCCTTTGTAACTAGAAATATTGCTTGATTTTAAGTGTTTTATATTGTTTCTTATGTTATTTTTGTGTTTTATAGGGTTGATTAACTAAGGATCGGAAATGAGAAGTAATGCTGGAAAAACGAACAAATTTGAGCTAAGCGACGGTCCGTAACTCATGTTACGGACCGTAACGGTGTCCGTAACTCATGTTACGGTTCATTGAAACCATCAGTGTTACGGTGAAGTGTTACGGTCCGTAACTCATGTTACGGTCCGTAACATGTCACCGTAACATGAGCTAAATTTCCAGAGAGTTTCAATAAAATCTTCAGTGTTACGGTTTAGTGTTACGGTCCGTAACTCATGTTACGGTCCGTAACATGAGCTAAATTTCCAGAGAGTTTCAATAAAATCTTCAGTGTTACGGTTTAGTGTTACGGTCCGTAACTCATGTTACGGTCCGTAACCCTTCACCGTAACATCATCCAAAATTCCAGAGAGTTGCCAAGTAATTGTCACCACTTACGCTTCAGAAGGACGGACCGTAACACAGGGTACGGTCCGTCGCATGGTGGCCGTAACGTCGAAGTGTTCAAATGACGAAATGAAGGACGGACCGTAACCTGAGTTACGGTCCGTAACAATGCGGCGTAAGGGCATTTTTGTCCAGAAACTTGGCGCGATTTTTGGCTCTATAAATACATAATGTAGGGTTTTAATTCATTATTCAGATTTTATTTTAGAGGCATAAACCCTAGATTTTTAATCTTGAAGTGATTAGAGCATTTAAGGCAACAACTTCACTCTCATTCCATCTTGTATTAGTATTGTAAGTGTATTATGTTAATCTTTAAGCTTTTTCTGTCAAGAAACATTATGAGTAGCTAATTTCAATTCTAAGGTTGTGAATCCCATGATGGGTATTATGTGAATGGGTTTCTATTATTGATATATGCATAATGGTTGTTGTTATTTATTCTATCTTTGTGTTGTAACGTTGGGTAATGATTGCAAGCATTAGCCGAAGCCATTATATTGACTTTTCTTGGGAAAGAGAGTCAATATTGGTAAGATTGAATAACAATGACTTGAGGCGTTAACCCTCGTTTAATAGACTAACTTAGGAATAAGAATAAGTCTAAATTGGCATTATTGGTCGCTCTTCGATTGTAACTCTTTTATATTCGGAAGAATCATAAAGAGGAAATACTGCTTAACTGTTGGGAAACATTAAGAAGTCTTTAAGAGATCAAGTGCATATTCTTAGAACAACCATTAGAAGTATATCACATTGAAATCCGAAGCATAATATCTAATCAAATTGGGAAACACAACCTTAGTCTCTCTCTCATATTAATTACATTCTAAGTCAAAGTATTCAATTACATTATTCAACAATCAATTCAAACTATCCGGAATAGGATTAAAGCATTTAAAGATTGGTATCGCATACGATTAGTACTCTTTTCTCTCCATATTCCCTGTGGGATTCGACCCCAACCTTGTTGGGTTACTATATTTGACAACGTCCGCTTTACGCCATTAATAGGTGTAATTTGAGCGTATCAAATTTTGGCGCCGTTGCCGGGGAATACGGTTCAGAAAATACTAATTGTTGTGTACTATTCTTTAAAACTTTTTCTATTCCATCACACCTCGTTTGCTGTTTTAGTGAACCAGGTGAACATGGCTGGAAGACCCCATCGCAATCAAGGGAACCAAGGGGGGATCCAAGTGAACCATCCTGCACTAGAAGAAGAGGAGGATGAGAATGTATTTGCAGAATTCATCGACGAAGCTGATTATGCTTCTGCTGTAGTTCCCCCGAGAACAGGAAATGCTAATTTCAAAAATTGATAGTTCTATCTATCAGCTATTGAAACTTGAAGGCTATTTCCGAAATTCTTCGGAAGACTGTCCACTTCGACACCTAAAGAATTTCGTGCATGTATGTTCCCAACAATCTCAAGGTGTTGTTCCTGCTGATGCACTGCGACTGCGGGTTTTCAAATATTCATTAGCTGGCCAAGCTAGGGAATGGTATGAAAAGCTCCCGAGCAATACTATTCATACCTGGAATGAGCTGGCCAATATCTTTCTAAAAAAATGGTTCCCACCCAGCAAAAAGGCTGAGCTTCGGGATAAGATTTTTGGGTTTAAACAACTTCCAGGGGAACAACTATATGCTGCATGGGAGAGGTTCAAATATTATCTAGCTCAATCTCCGAATCATGGATTTCCAGATGCAATTCTCACAGAGAAATTCTACAAGGGGCTAGATACAATGAATCAAATAGCTGTCAACACTGCAGCTGGGGGATGCTTTATGGACAAAACCTTTGTCAACATCACCCGGTTGCTCGACAAGCTTACTACCCATAATCAAGCCAGGCATTCGACTGATAGCGAATTCCTATCATATGGTAGTCCCTCTGTGGTTGCGGTGGCCAAAGAAAATCATGAGCGAGATCATGCGTTCGCTCAACTGCAAACCACCGTGGATTTATTATCCAAAAGGCTTATGGAGAAAGAGGCCAAATGTGTAAACGTTATCGATGAGATGCCACCTCATGCTCCCGGAATGTATCAAGTTTCTGACGAAACTTATCTTGAGGGGCAGCCACAATATGAGGATGCGAATTATGTCAATAACTCGCAAGGGGGTTATCAACGGCAAAACTACCAAGGTTCCGGTAATCACCCATGGCAAAGGCCTCAACAAAATTACCAAGGACAGAATTATGGAAGAACTGATCAGGGTAATCCCAATCAAGGGAATTACAATAACAATAATTATGGCAACAAGAGCTCTAACCCCTACATTCCACCTAGGGGGCAAACATCCAATTCCCAGCCATGGAAAGATAATTCAGCTACTAACTCTGCTGGTAACACGTCTAATGATTCTGCAGAACTGAAGAGTATGATACAGAAAATGCTGATGAATCAAGACAGAACAGAGAGCACAATCAAGGGAATGTCCCAGGTCCAACTATCGCATTCAGCTTCCATTCAGAAGCTTGAAGCGCAATTCAGAGACCTTTCCCGAGAAGTGCATACTCCTCAACGGGGACAATTACCGAGTGATACAGTTCCTAATCCAAAAGGTAGTGGAGTGAACTCTGTGGAGAATGTACTTGCCATTAGCACCAGAAGTGGAAAAATACTTCAGGGTGACAATAAAAAGCCAATTGATCAGGAACCAATTGTTGAAAAAGAAGCGCAGCCTAGTGTATTGGATGATATTGTCGAGGAAGAAGCAGGGGAGGAAGTCCCCATTGTAGTTGAAGAAGAGCTGAATCTTAATAAACCAAAGGAACCGGTCGAAAACCAGGAAAAGGGGAAGGCAAAACTTTCCGGTGCTCTTCGCCCTTTGAGCCAATTGTTTAAATCTTCACCGCCTTTTCCTCAAAGGTTGGTGAGAAAAATAGAAGATGAGAAGTGCTTGAGCTATTATGATCAACTCAAGCAGTTGACGATGAACATTCCTTTCATGGATGCTGTTAAAGAAATGCCTGGCTTTGCTAAGTATTTGAAGGATCTTTTAACAAAGAAGAAAAAGCCATTGAAACACGACACTGTGGGTATCACTCACCGCGTTAGTGCCATTCTTTCCAAAACCACTGTGCAAAAGAGGGAAGATCCTGGAGCATTCACAATTCCATGCACCATAGGGCAGCAAAATTTTGCCAGGGCTTTGTGTGATAACGGGGCTAGCATAAATCTTATGCCCCTGGAAATTTTTAAGAGATCGGGGCTAGCTATGCCAAGGCCAACTACCATGAGGTTGCAGATGGCTGACAGATCGATAAAAAGGCCAGTTGGAGTAGTTGATGATGTGCTGGTTCAAATCGGGGAATTTCTACTGCCGGCAGATTTCGTGATTCTTGATTGTGCTATTGATCAAGAAATTCCTATTATTCTGGGAAGACCTTTCCTTGCCACAGGGAGGGCTCTTATGGACTCCGAAAAGCACGAAATAAAGTTCCGGGTGAACGATGAGGAGGTGACTTTTCACGCTAGCAAAGGCATGAAGTTACCTAGTCCTTATCAAAGCATTTCAGTCATAAACTCTGTTGACAAGGTGGATGAAGCAGTGGAATTTAAAATGGAGGAAGAATGCTTGAGCGAAGCATTGTTGGCCATCTTGGTGAATTTTGATGCCGACCAAATGGAGGGATATAATGAGACAGTGAATTCACTCACAGGTCTGGGGTCTTACTCTTATGAGCCCAAGAAATTGTCTCTTGATCTAGAGAAACGAACAACTCCTCCAGCAAAACCATCAATTATTGAGCCACCGAAACTGGAACTCAAGAAACTGCCATCACATCTTAAATATGTATTTCTTGGAGAAAATGCTACTCTTCCAGTTATTGTGTCATCGCTTCTGAATGAGGGCCAAATTCAAAGACTCATCGTAGTCTTGAGAAAGCATTTAAGAGCTCTGGGTTGGACTATTGCAGACATCCGGGGGATTCCCGCCGGAATTTGTGAGCACCGAATACAGTTGGAGGAGGAAAGTTCGCCGAGTGTTGAACATCAGAGAAGATTAAATCCACCGATGCAAGAGGTGGTGAAGAAGGAGATCATTAAGTGGTTAGATGCTGGGGTGGTTTACCCGATTGCCAACAGCCCTGTTCAGTGTGTGCCAAAGAAAGGGGGCATCACTGTTGTCCCTAACTCGAAAAATGAGTTGATTCCAACAAGGACTGTCACCGGTTGGAGAGTGTGTATGGACTACCGGAAGCTGAATACCGCATCTTGCAAGGATCACTTCCCTATGCCTTTTATTGATCAAATGCTTGATCGGCTAGCCGGAAGATCTTATTACTGTTTCTTGGATGGGTACTCAGGATACAACCAGATCAACATTGCGTTGGAAGACCAAGAAAAGACTACTTTCACTTGTCCCTATGGGACATTCGCTTTCAGCCGGATGCCATTTGGTATTTGCAATGCACCAGCTACCTTCCAAAGATGCATGATGTCCATATTCACTGATATGGTTGAAAACTTTCTTGAAGTTTTCATGGATGATTTCTCGGTGGTGGGAGATTCATTCGATGAATGTTTGGGTCATCTTGATCGGGTGCTGCAACGGTGTGAGGAAACCAACCTCGTGCTCAACTGGGAGAAGTGTCATTTTATGGTCAAGGAGGGCATTGTCCTTGGCCATAAGATTTCAGAAAAAGGGATTGAGGTTGATCAAGCTAAAATCGATGTGATTTCACAACTCCCTCCGCCCGTTTCAGTAAAAGGAGTTCGGAGTTTCTTGGGGCACGCCGGATTCTATAGAAGGTTTATCAAAGACTTCTCAAAAATTGCAAATCCCATGTGCAAACTCTTAGAAAAAGAATCCAAATTCAATTTTGATGAAAAGTGCATCAAGGCGTTTGACGAGTTGAAGCTGAAATTAACCTCCGCACCGATTGTGGTGTCCCCAGATTGGTCACTTCCCTTTGAATTAATGTGTGACGCTAGTGGTCTTGCAATTGGTGCTGTGCTTGGTCAGCGGCTAAACAAAATCCTACACCCAATTTATTATGCCAGCAAAACATTGAATGGACCCCAGCTGAACTATACAGTAACGGAGCAAGAATTACTTGCTATTGTTTATGCTTTTGAAAAGTTCCGGGCTTATTTGTTGGGTGCCAAGGTAGTGGTTCACACTGACCATGCTGCATTGCGCTATTTGATGACGAAAAAGGATGCTAAGCCTCGGTTGATAAGATGGGTGTTGTTGCTACAAGAATTTGACTTTGAAGTCAGAGACCGGAAAAGGTCAGAAAATCAAGTAGCTGACCATCTTTCCAGACTGGAAGCACCAGGGAGACCGAGTAATGTGCTAGATATTGATGACACTTTCCCGGATGAAAGAGTTTTGGTCATTTCCAATGATGTGGCACCATGGTATGCCGATATTGCCAATTATTTGGTAACTGGCATCGTTCCTGAAGAGTTGAAGACATATCAAAAGAAGAAGTTCTTGCGAGACTGCCGACAGTATTGTTGGGATGAGCCTTACTTATTCAGAACGTGTGCTGACAATATGATCCGGAGATGTGTGGCGGAATCTGAGGTGATGGACATCTTGAAAGCGTGCCATGATTCTCCAGTTGGTGGACATCACAGTGGAAATCGAACAGCAGCCAAGGTGCTAGAGTGTGGCTACTACTGGCCAGCCATTTATCGTGATGCAAATATGTTGGCACGCTCTTGTGATAAATGCCAACGCCAGGGCACAATAGGTCGGAGGCATGAAACTCCGATGAACTTTGTTCTTGAGGTGGAGCTATTTGATGTATGGGGAATTGATTTTATGGGGCCCTTCGTGAGCTCCTACGGCCTGAAATACATTCTTGTCGCAGTGGATTATGTCTCCAAATGGGTGGAGGCGGTGGCCTTGCCTAACAATGATGGTAGGAGAGTCAATGCGTTTCTCAAAAAGAACATCTTTACTAGATTTGGCACTCCTAGAGCTATTATTAGCGATGGTGGGTCTCATTTCTGCAATAAACCATTTGCTGATCTTCTTGAAAAATATGGCGTGCATCACAGGGTTGCCACTCCATATCATCCTCAGACGAGTGGTCAGGTTGAGGTCTCAAACAGAGAAATAAAAAGCATCTTGGCAAAGACGGTCAATGTGAATCGCACTGACTGGTCTAAAAAGTTGGATGATGCTTTATGGGCATATCGCACGGCATTCAAAACGCCTATAGGGACTTCACCGTATAAGTTGGTATTTGGGAAGGCATGTCATTTGCCTATTGAGCTTGAGCATAAAGCCCTTTGGGCATTGAAAAAGCTGAATATGGATTGGCATGAAGCAACTAAGCTGCGGTTGTTTCAAATCAACGAGATGGATGAATTTAGGTACAATGCCTATGAAAGTGCAACACTGTACAAGGAAAAGATGAAATACTATCATGACTCGAAGATCCTAAAAAGGGATTTTCAGCCAAAAGACTTGGTCTTGTTGTACAATTCACGCCTGAAGTTCTTTCCAGGCAAGTTAAAGTCTCGTTGGTCTGGTCCTTTTGAAATTGTGAGTGTGTCCCCAAATGGAAGCGTCATTGAGGTGAAATCCGAGGATGGCACTCGGACTTTTAAGGTGAATGCACAAAGAGTGAAGCATTACCATTGGTGTATTGATGATGGTAAGGTCGTGGATAGGTATCGTTTGAAATATGGCTCCTGAACTCGAAAATGAGGTACCACGTCGAGCCGTGACGTTAAACCAAGCGTTGTGTGGGAGGCAACCCACATTTACCGCTTTGTAAGTAGTTTAAAGTTTGTATTTTCATTGTATTCTTTTGTGTTGTTGATGTGCTAATGTGGTGGGATTTTGAGAACTGAAGGGACCAAATAACTACCAAGTGATCCAAGGCGAGACGCTCCACGTTACGGCCCGTAACTCTTGTTACGGTCCGTATCATGAAGCGTAACAGGCAAAAAGAAAAAAAGAAAAAATCACTGAAGGGTGAGGAAGAGTGTTACGGTACGAGTTACGGTCCGTCGTACGTGTTACGGACCGTAACACTGTGTCGTAACTTTGATGCAAAATATGGGCTTCACTGGAAATTTTCAACATGTTACGCCAGGTGATACGGACCGTAACACGAGTTACGGTCCGTCGATTGGACTGCCAGGTCATTAATGAATAAACGAAACGGGGTCGTTTGATGAACCGTAACACAAGATACGGACCGTATCCTATGATACGGTCCGTAACAGGTAACGTAATTGTCGGAAATGTTTAAATACATTACCGACGGTTCCCATTCCAAATTATAACGGTTCTTCACACGTTTTTCAACTCCCTCTCCCTCATAAATCCTCTCTTCTCTTCTTCACATCCTCCTCTCTTCATCCTCCTCCCATTCTCCCCCATATTTCTCTAAAATCTCATTACTATTTTCTTATCCACAATCACTGTTTTAAGTTGAGTTTCATCCTTACAATCGCCAACGATCAGGTATTACATGTCTTTACTCTTTTTCTTTTAGCTATCAATGCGAGTTCTATGATGCTCATGAGTAATTTCGTAAAATATGTGTTGAAATTCGTGTTTTGGGCTGTGTTGATTGAGTTTGCATTTAAATTGATAAGTTATGGGGGATTTGACATTGGTTGGGGGTTGGGATTGGTATTGGTGCTGTTTAAAAGATTCGTGGGTACAAGCAACTGCTTCCCACTGAATTGGAGGGCAAATCCGGTTGAAGGTTTCATTCGTGAAATTACTAAATCGGTTTGCCCACCAACTGTTCGATACAAGTCCCCAATGAAAACTTTAATAAAATCGGGTGAAGTCTGAGTAACCCGAGGCATGTGAGGGGATATAATATTGTTTCACAACATACCCATGGATCATTAAGTCGAAAATCTTGGCCTCGTGCTTAAAACGATAAAATTTGGCCAAGCCATTTGTTTGCTACTCTGTTGCCCGTCATTATGTGTTACGGACCGTAACGTACGTTACGGACCGTAACATCACACCGTAACACCTCTCAAATTTCCAGTAACTTTTCTGGAAATTTTGATCACGTTACGGTGCGACATTACGAACCGTATACTATGATACGGACCGTCGACTGTGTTACGGTCCCTTTGCTTAATTGAACCATTTCAGTTACGGATAAGATACGGCCCGTAACACCATCGACGGTCCGTCGACTGTGTTACGGTACCTGACCTAATTAAAGTCTTTGGCTTAAATTCATAAGGTGTAAAATTTTTACAACTTCTCGTACATCATATCTAACTTTTCCTTCCACAGGTATGGGTAAACCACGACAATCAAAGAAGGCTTCACCTAAGGTCGCGCAAAAAGGAAAAGGTCGTGCTGCAAGCAAGGTAACCTCACGGCTGCGCGACGACGATCTGATCAAGGACGCCAGGCCTAAAAAGAGGTCGGTCGCACCCAGCAAGCCACCCCCACCAGTTGCACCCAGCCAACCAGACCCACAATCAGAAAGTTCCTCCTCGACTGAGGAGTTAAGAGAGTCGAGCTCGTCGAGTTCGTCGAGCCAAAGTGAACCCCAGCGGGCTATCACACCAACACACCGACCTCAACCACCCATTAGACAGTCTACTGCGGAGGAGCGCGAAAAAGAGCGCGAACAGGAAAGAAGGAAACTTGACATTCGGCTGCAAACTATGACTGAGAAGATCCTCCGGTTTAATGTGGAGGGATCTGAAGATTTGTATAACAAGGGGTGTGAGCGGGTAAAAGGTGAGGGAATGGACCCAAGGCGGAGTATTTTCGAGGAACGGAATGTCATCTTCGATGGAATCGAAGGATATCCCGGCATTAGTGATACTATCCGATTCCACAAGTTGGAGTTTTTGAAAAACCCCGTTGGGTCCTACATATCGTTTTTTGTTAGGGAATTCTACGCTTCATATGGGGCAGCTGTATTCAAAGTAGTGAAGAAAGGGCAGCGAGCAACTCAAGTACCGGCAATGAATGAGGTTGTATTCCGGACAAAGAAGATAGATGTCTCTCCATCGGCTATAAATAAAACACTATTCGGGGAAGATTATATAGAGCCTACAGCAGCGGAAGAAGGGGAGTTTGCCTACAAAATTGAACAGAAGGATACAATCCCCGTCCAAAAATGGGTAGCTTCTGTTATTGCACGGACAACAGATCCTGAATGGGCCATAGTGCCAAAGTTGACAGCCACCACGCGGATTTGGAAAAACACCCTAACGCCAGAGGCAAAGTTTTGGTGGCAAATTGATCTGTTCCGAATCCGTCCTACCCAATCAGATAATTATTTGACTCCAGACAGGGCTGTTCTTGTGGCTTCCATATTGTCGCGATATAAGATCAACTTCGGGCGACTGATAGCCGAAGACCTCCGAGAGAGAGCCACCCAGCCGGCCACTTCCCTCATTCATCCATGCCTGCTTACGCTACTATGCTTGCGTGCAGAACCAGAACCCCTACCCCATATCGATCACAGTGTGATTGCCAGCCATATTTATGACATCACAAAAGGGAAAGATGAGGTGCTCAGCCAGGGTTCGTTGCCCTCTGCATCGGTTTCTGAGGTGCCGGAGGGGCCTACGGGATCAGATGTTATACCCTTGGCTATCATGGGTGAAGAGGGAGCTGCTGCGGATCAGCACACAGATTCTGAGGCTCCACCGGCTGATCATGCTACACAGCCTATGCCACCTCCAGCCGCACCTACTTCGGGTGGTCCTACCTCATCCACTGGAGCAAGCCCAGCACCACCGCAGGCAACACCAGGAGTCCCACCCGAGCTTGCGAGAAAAATGATGTTCAACCGGGACAATTTTGGGGCGGTGGTCTTACAAGCGGATCGCACAGATAGACAGGTCAAGCAGATCATGACTGAGCTAAAATTATACACAAAAAGGGCTATTGATGCAGCGCTGCGACCGATAAAAGAACAGATGGCTGCGAACCACCTACAATCATTACAAATCCACTCCCGGATAGATGGTATTGAGCGCAGGATGACTAAGCTGACTAGGACACACCCTACTATGGAATTGGGCGCTATTCGGAGTGAGTTGCGGTCTGTCAAGGATGATGTGCAGAAATTGAAGGCCCAGGAAGTGGCTGTGGCGACAGACCAGCTTCCTAAAGTACACACGGAGTTGGTACAGACCCTATACCAGCCGATTCAGAGCTTACTAGGGGATGATGACAACGATGACACGGTTGAGAAACAGCACGACGAGGAGTTGGAGGAGGATATCCCCTCTTTGGACAAAGGGAAGCGAAGCAGAGCCTCGCCAGATCTCGAGCCCATTCTCCAAAGTCTTGATCCATATGCTGAGTTACGCCCACAGAATGAGGAAGAGGAGCGGCGTACTTTGAAAAGAATCCGCCAGGAGTCCCGGTTAAGTTCCGACACCGCAGGAGCTACTTCTAGCTCAACTCAGCCTACAGAGCCGGCTCACCGTATTTCTCCCCCATCCACTGCTCCACCCCATGATGCTGCGACAGATCCGAGTGCCTAGTGCGCTCCAGGGAGGCCCTCCAAAATTTTTACTGCGTTATATTGATGCTTTGAGGGCAATGCATGCTTTTAAGTTGGGGGTGTGGTATTTTCTGATTGGTTGTTGGGATTGCTGTTTTAGTATACTGGATATTGTTTTTATTGTTTTGTTTTGGTAAATATCTTATCAAAATTGTGATAGTAAGCATGTGTTTAAGACAATTGTTATTGTTTTGTTTTGTTGGTATTGTTTTTATTAACAAGTATGTGTTAGGACGTTCTTCGGCTGTTCTTTGCTATGTGTTTCTATTCCCGAAGAATGCTGTGTGTATGTTGAACCTAGCATGTTTAGAATGTTTAATATAGAAGTAAAGTAATGCTGACTTAAGTGGTGGTGGTCCGTGTTTCTAGCATAGATAAAAATGGTTTTTACAAGTTCAATGATATCCCTCCGAAAAATAATTTGTGATGTACATCAAAACTGAGTTGTTGATATTGACATGTATGGTTCTTTTAATGACATTGCAAAGAGAGGGTGTTTATGTATGTGAAATCTTCAAACGGAAATGAAGTCGGAGTATTTAAACAATCCTTATGCCATTGTGTTGTGAGTTTTTAGCTTCTATTTGCATATGATGCCTGCAATCTAGAACTTGCCCGGTTGGTCGAGCGTGAATTCTAAGGAGAATTAGATTGTGAAGTGATCTTAGGCTTTCTTTGTATTAACCCCAAAGTATCTTAAATGAGCCTGGCCCGTACAGAAAATGGTCCCTAGTCTCCCATTTTTGAGCCTATAGACTTTTTCTTCGAATAAACCCATTTGGCACCAAGTCCCTCCTTGACACGGAAGATTGACAAATGAAGCTAAAAGCCTAAGTTGGGGGTGACAAGTCAAAAATGCGGAAAATGAGGCTAAAAGCCTAAGTTGGGGGTGATAAGTCAAAGATGAGGAAAATGAGGTCAAAGGCCTGTTGGGGGTAATCACGAATATAAAGGGACATAATTCAGCGTGGATATATATATATAAAAAAAAAAAATTGTTCAAAGTTCTAAATAAATCCACGCTAAAAATGGAGGGTCGGAAATGATAGGAAGAATGGTGAATGAAGTCAAAAAGAAGTGTCGAGGAGAGTGAGTCACCGATACCCAAATATTCATCCTACTCGTCCCTAAGCCAATGTTACAAGCCCAAAAAGTCCTAATGTGATCACGATCAAATTGTTCAAAGTTGAATGCATGGAAAATAAAGGCAAGCCTATGGTATGTGCACGCATGGTATGCAAATTTCTTTGTGAGTATGAGTGTTCTTCTGTCTCTTTAGTCTTCTGTCCCATTTATGTCGTAAATGTGTGTTGGGACATTCTTTGGTCTATGTGAGGGCATAAGGATTGTAGGTTTCAAAGTAACTGGCTTTCCGGAAGTTGAAATTCATGTGCATAGAGGCCCCCGTACTATGATTATGTCATTAATTGAGGTTGCATAGTGAATTGACATTTTTCCGAAATGTGCATCTTGTGTCACAAATAGGAGATGGATAAGAGCCTAAATATTTTTCTTGAATTGAAGAGTCCGTGCTAGGAACACATGTCAAAACCACCGTAGTCATTCTTATTTTGCTAAGATGTCGTGTGTTAGTAGTGAGTATTGTTGTAGTTGCTTGAGGACAAGCAAAACCTTAAGTTGGGGGTGTTGATGTGCCGTGAATTTTGGCACATTTTATGCCTTTGTAACTAGAAATATTGCTTGATTTTAAGTGTTTTTATATTGTTTCTTATGTTATTTTTGTGTTTTATAGGGTTGATTAACTAAGGATCGGAAATGAGAAGTAATGCTGGAAAAACGGACAAATTTGAGCTAAGCGACGGTCCGTAACTCATGTTACGGACCGTAACGGTGTCCGTAACTCATGTTACGGTTCATTGAAACCATCAGTGTTACGGTGAAGTGTTACGGTCCGTAACTCATGTTACGGTCCGTAACATGTCACCGTAACATGAGCTAAATTTCCAGAGAGTTTCAATAAAATCTTCAGTGTTACGGTTTAGTGTTACGGTCCGAAAATCTTCAGTGTTACGGTTTAGTGTTACGGTCCGTAACTCATGTTACGGTCCGTAACATGTCACCGTAACATGAGCTAAATTTCCAGAGAGTTTCAATAAAATCTTCAGTGTTACGGTCCGCAACTCATGTTACGGTCCGTAACCCTTCACCGTAACATCATCCAAAATTCCAGAGAGTTGCCAAGTAATTGTCACCACTTACGCTTCAGAAGGACGGACCGTAACACAGGGTACGGTCCGTCGCATGGTGGCCGTAACGTCGAAGTGGTCAAATGACGAAATGAAGGACGGACCGTAACCTGAGTTACGGTCCGTAACAATGCGGCGTAAGGGCATTTTTGTCCAGAAACTTGGCGCGATTTTTGGCTCTATAAATACATAATGTAGGGTTTTAATTCATTATTCAGATTTTATTTTAGAGGCATAAACCCTAGATTTTTAATCTTGAAGTGATTGGAGCATTTAAGGCAACAACTTCACTCTCATTCCATCTTGTATTAGTATTGTAAGTGTATTATGTTAATCTTTAAGCTTTTTCTGTCAAGAAACATTATGAGTAGCTAATTTCAATTCTAAGGTTGTGAATCCCATGATGGGTATTATGTGAATGGGTTTCTATTATTGATATATGCATAATGGTTGTTGTTATTTATTCTATCTTTGTGTTGTAACGTTGGGTAATGATTGCAAGCATTAGCCGAAGCCATTATATTGACTTTTCTTGGGAAAGAGAGTCAATATTGGTAAGATTGAATAACAATGACTCGAGGCGTTAACCCTCGTTTAATAGACTAACTTAGGAATAAGAATAAGTCTAAATTGGCATTATTGGTCGCTCTTCGATTGTAACTCTTTTATATTCGGAAGAATCATAAAGAGGAAATACTGCTTAACTGTTGGAAAACATTAAGAAGTCTTTAAGAGATCAAGTGCATATTCTTAGAACAACCATTAGAAGTATATCACATTGAAATCTGAAGCATAATATCTAATCAAATTGGGAAACACAACCTTAGTCTCTCTCTCATATTAATTACATTCTAAGTCAAAGTATTCAATTACATTATTCAACAATCAATTCAAACTATCCGGAATAGGATTAAAGCATTTAAAGATTGGTATCGCATACGATTAGTACTCTTTTCTCTCCATATTCCCTGTGGGATTCGACCCCAACCTTGTTGGGTTACTATATTTGACAACGTCCGCTTTACGCCATTAATAGGTGTAATTTGAGCGTATCAGGCCGCGACGAGCACCCGGTGCTAGCCCACCCGGGCACCCTCTTAGCTTACTCTTATGCTTACATCTAGGTGAGCCATATAATTATACATGCATTTCCATTCATTCGTCAACTAGTCCCATTTAGACAACAGCACATTTATATCATCATAGGCATCTATGCCACATCAATGTACATGGGCCAACGTGCCGACAAAATGATATACAAAACATAGGCCGACAAGGCCAAACACATCTACCCACACACACACATGTCTACGAGCCTCTAAGAGTATAACATATCACATTAGCGGGACAGGACCCCGCTATGCCCATAATTATATACACAAAAGAATGAGTACCCAAAAGATATGGCTCCGAAGGAAATGGAGCTCTCTATGTAATCTCCGAATAGGCAGCTATGGATCAAGTCTGTCTCCCTGTGCACCTGCGGGCATGATGCAGCGTCCACAAACAAAAGGACGTTAGTACGAAGAATGTACTGAGCATGTAAAGCATGATCAACATCAATAAATAAGCATCATGAACAACATATGGAATAGCATAGGAGGGGGAGACAATAATATCATCGTCATAGCACTTACCTGCCTTTCGTAGGACTTTCCATTTTTCATACATATTTGTACACCTACGTCATCATCCGTATTCCATAATAGTACTCGTACCATACTTGTGCTCATATTCGTATACATGTCCTTATTCGTATTCTTATACATAGTCTTATCACATTCATATTCATATTATATACATAGTCATTTCATATACATAGCATTTACATAGCATACCCGACCTCATAGGATCGGTGTTTCATACATACTTGGCCAACCAAGGCTCAAGGTTACTCATACCTGGCCCTACCAAGGCTTCAGGGTTATCCGTACCGTCTGCAGAGGTGTGCGCGCGTTTCGTAATCGTATACATACTTTATACATATTCATATACATATATCCTACCCGGCGTTATAAGCTCGGGGTGTCATTATAGCCCTTCATAGGCACATGTAAGTATAATAGCCCGTAGGCACCTTTAGCATCATTATTATTATCATTTTCGCTACATCTATATCTTATGCTTATTCGTCATATGGGGTGCGTAGTACAATCGTAGCACATATCGAGGATCGTGAGCTTATGAGCTTGGAGTGTCAATCATTTGAATACAACATACTCATGTAGAGGATTTTAAGAGTTTGGCCAAGGAACCACACCTTATGAAAGAAGGGTTAGCCTTACATACCTTTCCGTCGGACTATTCTACACTTGCAAGCTTCCTTCCAATGCTAGCGTCTATACCTTCATTAATATCATAACAATGGCCATTAGTCATTCACATTATCCACATTATTTAGATTCCTTAATTTGCCTCTAATTCACCCATATTCATGGGCATAACATCCAACTTCGTCCATTCGTCTAAAGTGTCTAGTTCATGATCTTAGTACCATTTATAATGCATTCATATCACAACACAACAACATTCATGATTCAATTCAAACTATTCCTCAAAATGTCACTATGCATCATTCATGACCTACTTGACCATATTTTCTACAATCCATGTATTTCAACTCTTCAATACCTTAAACATCATGTAAAAATCATGAATCTTACCTTAGAAGTTGTAGGAACAAGCTTTGGTTAATAATACTCCACTTTGAGCAAAACCCTAGTTTTTCTCCATTTGGATTTCTTGACCTAGATGATCTTTGATGATGTTCTTACTCTTGACTCACCTTGTTTTATATTTTTGATCCTCAAATATCATTGAAAACTTGTATAATAAATGTAGAGAGAGGTTTTAGAGAGAAGTGGTGAAATGTTGTAATGAAATAAAACAAGTGTTGGTCCCTTTATTTAATGACTTGCAAAATTTGTGCTGAGGTGAACAGTGGTCGTCCATCATGGTTTACGACCCGTATTGCAGTTTACGGACCGTCCCTCGCGATCGTATTTAACCATTTCCAGAACCAGAAGCTTTGGCTGCTTGCATGGTGATTTACGACCATGGTTTACGAAATTACTTTACGGTCCGTCCTCCAGGTCGTATTTTACCATTTCTCGGCTGGCAGAAAGTTGAAGCCTTGCATGGCAGTTTACGACCTGCTAGTTTACGGACCGTATACCGGTTTACGGTCCGTCCTAGCACTTTACGACCACTGGGCAGTTGCAATTCTGCAACTTTCCATATTTCTTAGACTTCTCATTTTAATCACCTACGTCCATGCACATGCATTGCTCACCTTATATCTCATCTTAATTTAGCCAACTTTCTCATCTCACATCGGATACCTTCGAAATCTCGCCTAAGGTCATCAAACGTTGTTTCTTGCTCATGGACATCATGCACTCATACTTATCACTAGTTCGTTCACTTACATACCAACGAAAAATTTCTCCGAGGTGTAACAAGGTGTTCGAAAAACACCGGCCCTAAAAGATAAAATAGCCAAAAAAAATCCGGCCTTAAGAATGCCCGTCGTGATTCGGAGACGTCCGAATTCACAAAGCATAAGATAAGTCCCACGGGCAAAAACTCAATAAAATTCTCGGACAAAACGTACCGGATGGAGTAAGAAGCCGATATTCAGGCATAGTCAGAAACAATGATTCTTTAAAGCAGACCGGCAATTCGGTCAGAAATCACAACAAACATTCAAACAAAGTAAAGAGTCAAGAAAAATACATGTTCTATTTATACCAGGACTTTACATCGGAGACTCCTACAAAGGAAAAAAAAAGTAAAAAGGTTAAATACAGGCCCTAGTCTATCCGGAATGGCTGGAGCCGGAGTGTTCGGACACCGTCTGCTCAGAGTCGACGGAGTCATCCCCGAGGGCACCCTTAGCCTCTTCCTCGACTATTTTGGCCTCGAGAATAAGGGTCGTAAGATCCGTAAAGCCATGCTCGGCTTGCTGAAGAGTGATCCTCCGAGACTTCCATTTTTCGTACTCGGCAGCGATAGTGACATGAGCCTCGGCGACCTCCACGCTCTTTAGAGCTTCCTCTAAATCGGCCTCGGCCTGGGTTAACTTTTCCGCCAGAGCATCCCGAGCCTCTCCGAGGAAATCTTGTATGTGGATGGCCGACTCGAGCTCGGCCTTGAGGGCGTCATTAGCATCGGCTGTCTCCTTAAGCTCGATTTTCAGATCATCACATATCTGGGCCCACTTCTCCGCTTTATACTCGAACACCCTCATACGCTCTTTGTATCGGGCACTCTCAGATTTGAGCAGCCGATTCCTCTCGGCCAAGCTCGCAGCATCAGACTTCACCGAATCCAGCTCCCCCCGGAGTTAAGAGAGGGTGGTTTCGAGCTCACTAAGCCTCGAGGAAAATTGAGCGTTGTTTCGGTTAAGGCCGATCTTGTCAGCTTCGAGACTCCGATTATACTCGGACATCGTGGCCAGTTCACCCTTCAATTGATGATTTTCGGCCTTTGTTGCGTCGAGCTCGGGTCAGAGGTTGGAAAGAGTTATCGCTTGATTCAACTCATCCTCCTTCACCCGCAGAAGATGCAAAAACTTCTTAGTCTCTCGGCTTTGAGCATCCAGCTGGCCCTTGAGGTCGTCCACCTCTTGCTGGGCACGGACGAAGGCCTCGTTGACGAGCACCACACTCTGCAAATGAAGCAAGTTATAAACTTGAACGAATGAGACTAAAATTCTCGGTGAAATTATGCAAGGATAGCTGATAATTTTACCCGGTTGCCCGCGTGCATACCCTCGTTGATAACGCACTGCCCAGAGACGTCGTTCATCTTTCGCTTATCGGAGTCCGAGACAAGAGGCCTCAGGTAGCTCGCCACGCCCACCGGGCGAAAGCGAAAGCTGCAATCCTCGAGAACGGTGATCATAGCCGGCCTCGTCCTTCTCGGTTCCACCCTTGGGGCCGGAAAGGTTCGGACCAAGCTGTCCTTAGCACCGGACTCGGTGGCCCGACCAACCGCCCTCGTGGCTCGAGGGATCTGGAGATGCCGAAACCCGCGGCTTCGCCGGTTGCAGGGGGAGTGCTCGAGAACATGCCCTCAAACGCATCTGGCCTCGAAGCCGGAGCTGGAGAACTTGGAGCAGTCGGAGCGGCTTCAGCGAAGACAGGGGGCTCCGTAGTTACAACAGTCTCAAAATCGGGCAACGGGCCAGTGACCATTGGAGCTTCGCTCTCGGGGGCCGGCTCGGTTCTTTGATCAGCTTCGGCAGCAGCCGCCCCCCCCCCCCAAGATCTACTTGCCCTTTGCAGCGGGGTTTCTTTGGAGGAAGCTTCACCTGAAATGTCGACGAAGTCAATCGACCTTAGAGGAGTCAGGTAAAGAATTTCTTCTGCACCTGTGGGTAACGCCGGAACAAAAGGTCCTTCATCGGCTGAAGAAAGTGGTGAAGCGGTGATATCCTCCTCCGGAACAGGAGCCACGGAAGGGACCGCACTGATACTCCGGACGAGGAGCTCGGGCCCTGCTTCGTCCCGTAAAGTCCTAACGACGCTTCTCGCCCTCTTCTTTGTTTTCTGCCCTTTGTCTGAGGGCCTTTTTCTTTTGGCAGCAACAACAGCAAGGATACGAGATGCACCTGCAGAATCGAACTCGGGTGCCGATGTTGTGGGGTCGGCTTCCGTCTCCGGTCTAAGATCCACCGAGTCCTTGGGCAAACCTGAAAATCAAAGACACAATGAATACAGGTAGTAGAAGACGCAGTGAAAACGGGTAGAAGCAAAGTATTACCGTGGTTCTGGGCGACCCATCGGCCGCGTGACAGGTGGCCCCACGTCCGGTCGTCGTGGACATGCTGGCTAAGGAGTGCAGTAACCCATTCGTTCAGATTCTGGACGACCGGAGGAATCCATCTATTGGCTAATATAAATAAGAAAAGCGGTGAGAAAGTGGGACCGAAGGTTGACAAAACATACAAAAGCAATTACTTAGAGTTCAGGCTTACGCTTGTTGTTCCACGTTTCCGGGAAAGGCATGTAATTGTCCGGAATGACGTCCGAGGTCCTCACCAAGACATATCGCTCCAACCATCCCCTGTCTCTATCCTCGTCCATTTTCGAGAAAAATGGATTCCGGCTACGCTTTGCGAGTTTTATTACGCCGCCCCGGAACAACCTCGGGGAATATAAACGTATCAAGTGGGCCAGCGTGAGCTCCTTCCCGGCATTGTTGGCCAACAACCGGAGGCATGCCACGACCCTCCAAACGATCGAACCAATCTGTGCCAAGGTCACATCATAGGTCCGGCACATGTTCAAGATGACCGGATCGACCGGAGGGTCGAGCTTGAGAGTGAAAGGGTAAGTATACACATATAAAAAACCTTCCCGGTGGTCAGTGACTGATTCACTTAGCCCGGGGGCAAAAACTTGAACCGGACGGGTGTCCCACCCGCAATCAGCCCGGACTAAATCGAGTTTTTCCTCAGTAATGGATGAGGGATATCGCCTCACATCAAACCCCCTATCGGATATCGAAGAGGGTTTTTCGACCTTAAAATCTTTGTTGAAGTTAGGCTTGGCCGGTACGATGTCCGAGGCAGTGGGCTCGAAGGTGCTCTTTGCTTTAGTTGGAGATGAAGGTTAGGTTCCTTGAGATGAAACCGAGGGAATATCATGGGAAGTGGTTTTAGACATTTGAAAATATGAAAAGAAGAAGTTGAGTGGATTCAGAAAGGAAGTTAAAAAAGAGTAAGGGAACAGACGATTCAAGAAATGACAGAGTAAGAAGTAGCAACACTCAAACAAGAGCAGCTAGTAAAGATGTTGGCAAAGTTGCTTCCTTTCGCGTGGTATAAACGATGAATCAACAAAAAATTTGGTATAAAGGATAATTAGATGTGGTGAAAATGAAGAAATGCAGTGAAGAGTGAAGATGAAGAGAAATGAGTCGTAAAAATGGGAGAATGAAGAAATTGAAGACGTTTTATAGACGTGGGGTTCAGGCGGTTACGGTTTCTGGCCAACCGGGGGGGGGGGGGGGGCACGTGTCCCATAATTAATGAGGAATGACTTGAAACAACGTGCGTGCGGCGGTTGTTAGAGCGGACCATCCGGGATAAGACACGTGGCCGATGAAAAGGGGACGTGACGCAACCGTTCCTGCCAAAATGAGAAGATGACAACGGACAAACGGAGTCGCCGATTTCTGGACTTATCCACTTCCCGTTACTCCGATAAATCTACGATCCGGGAAGTGTGGGGACTATCTGTATACGGTAAAAATCGGATGTATATTAAACCGGTGAGACCAAAGACCGAAGGAAGAAAGGAACAAGAACGTGCACGAAGGCTTCCATTCTGAACCGGAAGAATGTTTGGACCGAAGCAAAGGAAGAGCATCATTTGGTCCGATTCCCCCATGATCGGGTTGGTCGTTGCCGTTGGTCCGATTGGTCGAGGCCGTTAGTCCGTGTGATCATGGCCGTTGGTCTGGGGGATCCGTTGCGCGGTTGCCACGCGTCGATAACGTCCTGCCATGTTCAACTGCCAATCGGACGGGTGTCAGATCGTACGGTCAACCTAACCCAACCTAATCCAACTCAGAGCTTTTTCTTTATTATTTTATTTTTCATGTTGTATGAAGCCCATGGGGCAATACTATAAATAAAGGGCATTGTCCTCCTTTTAAAGGGTTGACTCCTTTATATCAAGAACACTTTGTACTAGAAATATATACACATCTCTCTCATTATCACGTTGCAATCCGAATTCATTGTGTTCATCTCTCTTACATTTCTTCAATCAAGTAACTCTCATATATTAGTAAATATACAAGTCTATAGCAAACCACCTATTATCAGCTGCTCCTTCATAGTATATTCATATATTTCCTTTCTCTATCAAATATATTGAGGCTTAACCACATATCTTATACTTACTCACAAATTTAATTGATTATCCGAATTCAGGGTAAACAACCTAGGCATAACTCAACCTCAAAAGCTAGCTCATGAGGGAGGGTTGCCCGAGTCCATATAAGCGAACCACCAATCCATTCCCCAACCAATGTGGGACTCTAACCCACTCTAACACCCCCCCCCCTTCACGCTCAAGTCCAACTGGAGCGTTGACCGCAGGGGTGGAGCCACATTGGCTCCAGGGGGTCCGAACCCCCTCGGCGAAAAATTACAGTGTATTTTCAAAGTTAAAATTATTTTGTTATGTATATATAGTAGATGTTGAATCCCCTGACTTCTTCGTGTATTTACCTTTTAGAAATTTTAAACCCCCTGGATGAAAATCCTGGCCCCGCCACTGGTTGACCGGGAGCCCAAACGGGAATGGACCATCTTTATAGTTCTCATCACCAACAAATGCATACATTCCACAACGAAAAACACAAAATTAAAAAAAAAAAGTTTTTTTTCAATGATAATCAAATTAAATTAACATCAAGGCCACCATGGAGAAAAACTCAATAATCAGATCCAGTGTTCTATAAGTAAAGATACAATCTTTTCTAAATACAGATTGCATCATGACTCAGTACACTAATCTATTCATAACTTAAAAACTCATTTGGTTAATCATCATCCACCAAATGCATACATTCCACAAGGAAAAACTCAAAATTAAAAATAAATAAATAAATAAATAAACAGGTTTTTCCATCATAATCAAATTAAATTAACACCAACAACAACAACATACCCAGTATAATCCCACAAAGTGGAGTCAGGGAAATGTAGAGTGTATGCAGATCTTACCTCTACCTTGAGAAGGCAGAGAGGTTGTTTCATCAAGTGTTTTATAGTAAAGATACAATCTTTTTCTAATACAGATTGCATCATAACTCAGTACACTAATCTATCCATAAAAAATGAGCCCAAGTCTTTCCAACTCAAAAATAAATTTTTGGAACCAAAATAACCTATTAAAAAAAAAGAAGCTAAATAGGCTTTACACACAGATTATATACGTAAAAGGACCAAAGTATAGTTTTACCCTTTAAGTCCTTTTACGCACAGAATCTGTGCGTGAAACCCCTCCTGCTCCCCACCCCAGCCTTTATTCTTTGGAAATCAAACTCAAAATTAAGCTTTTTTTCATACTTTGACCGAAAATTAGTCACGTTTCAAAGCACCGGAATATAAATATTTTATATAGAACATAATATCTTTTTTAGCATATAATAATATCGGCTCATTACATCAGGTATATATATATGTTTGGATCGTCGTTTTAGGGGTTGTAAAGTGCTCCGAAGTAAGTTTGAAAACTTGTTATCTTTAAGTTTTTTTTGGTATTTTGACCGAAGATTAGTCACGTTTCAAAACGTCAGAATATAAAAAATTTATATAGAACTTAATTTTTTTTTTAGCGTACAATAATGTCGTCTCATTACATCAAGTATACATATATGTTTGGATCGTCGTTTTAGGGGTTGTAAAGTGCTCTGAAGTAAGTTTGGAAACTTGTTATCTATAGGTTTAATTGTCATATTTTATAGGGTTTTAATTAATCTAGGACGTCGCATGAGTTATTATTAATCGACAATAAATACTAAAATAACTAACTATCATTAAAAAAAATAATACCCAAAAATATATATAATATTAACATAAAATGTACATTTTATTTACAAATACACAATCTCCTAACGCCTAAGGCCAACCCCACCACCCTCACTATCATCAGGATCCTATCTCCTCCTCTTAGTGACAAGGTGATTTATGCCATGATCATCCTTTCTTCCCTTCTTCAGGCCATGGGTGAAAATATGCTTCCTGTAGGAGACGACGGCGATCGAAACCTCAGTAGATGCCTCAGGAGATGACTCAATCGGAGGAGACTGGATCACAGGAGCAGAAGAATGAACCTGGAATAATATATAAACAATTTAATGTTTCATAAACTAAACATGAAATAACATATAAACAATTATTTAATAAATTATTTCTTTGTAAAAAAACAAACCTGTGCGTCGACGGCCTCCTGAGATGGCTGGTCAGAGGGCTCCTTAGTTGGCTCCTCAACGGTCTCTTGAGCGCTACCCAGAGTTGTAGCTGGAGGTGGAGACGGGTCAATCTGGACAAGCGGAGACGGGTCCACAGGCGCAGAAGAATGAACCTATAATACATGTAAATAATTTAGTTTAGATTAATAAAATAATTAATTAATACATTATTTTATTGTAAAAAACAAACCTGTGTGTCGACAGGCTCCTGAGATAGCATGTGAGAGGGCTCCTGAGCGGCCCGCGGAGCCGGAGATGCAGATGGTGCTGTAGGCCCGGCTGTAGAACGAAGAAAGTAGTCATCGAAAATAATATCCAAGTCCTCATCTCCGCCTCCCATATGTAGATCACCAACTGGCACCTGTGGAAATGATGACCAAGGATCATAATGTGGGAACATCTCTGGCGTATATCTAGGTCTCTATGAAGTCGACGGCCTGGAAGAAGAAGGGGTATCTGTAGCCGACAGAGCCTGACGGGCTATATCGTCAGGCTCATCTACTAGACCTCTGCCAGCTCGACCACCTCTGCCAGCCTGACCACCTCTGCCAGCCAGATCACCTCTGCCAGCCCGACCACCTCTATCAGCCCGCCCACCTCTATCAGCCCTACCACCCTCAGGAACACCCTTTGGTACATCCTCATCGACACGATGCCACTCCTGTGCCTGTGTCATACCAGTGTCGGTAAGATGAACTATCCGTGCTGCATGTGCCGCTATCCCGGGGTCGGTGGACTCCGTAAGGGGAATGCTCTCATGGCGTATCATCAGAGTCATCCGTAGCTGCATATATTTGCAAATTTTAAGAATAGAATAAATTCGTAAAGTAATACATAATAAGACGATGACTGAAAAAAATTACCAGCGCCTCATACGCTCCTGCGAGTGATGCATATCCTCGGCCATCAAGACGCGGCGTCGAGGGGTTGGTAATCAAGGAGCGAGTAATATGCATGTACCACGTCATGTACTCATGGACCGGAGTGTCATGTTCGACCGTCGCTAGAGTCGTCATCCTCGCGTTCCATGCATCGATTTCCTGGTGCATACGCGCCCGCTATGCCGCACTGTCGATCGAACGCTCGTCCCTGGTGTAGTAGAAGTGCTCCCAATGTGTACCCGCGGGTATGTTCTGCACATGCCCAAACTGTCGTAATACGCGGTCGGGTACGTGATGCTCAACGATGTCCATATGGATCAATGGACACTGTGCAGTCCACATGTGCTCACCAGCCCTACAAAACGCCGGCAACTGACCCAAAATCTGATCATACGACATCTATATGAAAGCCTATAAAAGGAATTCAACTAGTCAACAATAAAAGATTAACAAAAATAACAAACTAATGTTAAATAAAAAAAACTTACCTCGGGCGCCGTCATGCGGTCTAACTGATCCCTAAATGGGAGAATGACATGGTGCGTCTCTACACCTCTGGTACGGCCTCACGACCATCTCCGTGCGTATGGCATATCCTCAGCAACATAGTCATCAGGAGGGTGAGCAGCTATGGGCTGAAAAGGTCTCATCCTAGTCCACACCTATATCTGTCATAGTCATCAAAAAAATTATTTATAAGTCGTCGTTTCGAAAAAATATATTTAGTGTTTTATCTACACACACTTAAATATATTACCTGAAGAAGAGGGCTAAATGTAGCGACTTCAACCCTCTCGCCCATAGAGGCTCGATCGAATCCTCTGTACATGTAAGCCAGGACAGCGGCGCCCCAACTATAACATCCCAGTTGGTCTAGGTCCTCAATAAAGAGCAAATACCTAATGCTCATATCCGCACCCGACGTGTTCGGGAACATGGTGCCCCCGAATATGATGAGAAGATATAAGCGAGCATGTCGGTCAACATCAGCCCGAGGCATCGCCTCGTCAATTGGACCCTGCAGATCTACGAGGTGCAAGTGAGCATGGAGGGAGGACCGCAACAACCGACTCCGTTCACGCATATCCCTCTGCAGAGGCTTGAAACCAGTGAGCCTAGCCAACTCTTGGCAATACGGCAGCATCTCCAGAGGCTCCATTCTATACAATACATGTCCATCAATTTGTAGACCATAAATCACCTCGACATCCTGCAGGGTGATGGTAGCCTCACCAGTGCGGAGATGAAATGTATGGGTCTCAGGTCGCCAGCACTCAATCATATCTGTCACTAGAGCCCTATCGTGCACAAGCCGACCAACCTCGATGCACTGGTAGATACCGCCCCGACGTAGTATATCTAGACATGAGATGTGGGGGAATAGCCTCTAGAATATCCCATGCTGACTCCCCCAAACGGGTACGGACCACTCTACTAGAGGATACCGGTGCATCCCATACATATTGGGACCTATGCTCATGCTGTAGATAAAGTACCTCTCTGTTGTCGAAGGGTCCCGACTCCATGGTGGTCTCCTATCTATTTTAGGCATTTTAAATTAATCATTAGTACATGAAGTAAGGATTAAAGTGGTATATTTTTTACGCATTTTAAATTAATCATTATTTTTTTAATTAATCTCTAATACGTAGTATTAGTTATGTAATCGTTTACCAAGAAATTATACAAAGGATTGAATCCTAAACTAAGGATTTTCAATTTCTAATTAGCAAATAAATAAATTAACAATTAAAGATATAAAGATTAATAATTAACAAATCATAAAATTAACAATTAGCATATAATTAATAAATAAAAAATTTAATCAAATAATAAAAAATTAATTAGCATATAATTATTAAATAAAGCGAGAAACTAATTAAGCAAATAATTAACAAATTATTAACAAATAAACAATTGGCTTGACAAAAACTAAATAAATAATTAACTAGTCTAACAATTGAAATAACTAATCTAACAATTACCAAATACTAAATAAGCAACTAATAAACAATTAACAAATTAAAAACTACTAAACAAATAAAAAAATTTAAAAAAAATGAAAAAACGAGCTGAAAACAGCCCTTTTGCGCACAAAAAAAGTGCGTAATTTCTTTTTGTCCATATTCACACAATAGTAATGCTTAGGTTAATAAATAAACAATTAACAACAAATGAACAAAAAAAAATTTAAAAAAAATGAAAAACGGGCTGAAAACAGCCCTTTTGCACACAAAAAAAGTGCGTAAAAGTATTTTTTTGTCCACATTCCCACAATAGTAATGCTTAGGTTAATAATGTAATAGAAAAACCGTAGTGAAATACCTAGATTGAAGCTTTGATTTTGAGTTTTTGAATTGAATTATACATCGCTTTATTGCGAAGAAACTTATTCCTAGACTTCAATATATCACTTTTGGGTCGAAAATCAACAAGAAAACGATGTTTTTGATCGCGTGGGACCTCAAAAAGGGACCTTTAATGGCTGATTTTCATTTTTTTTTTAATAGGGGACCAGTGGGGAAGAAGGAGGGGTCGATATATTCGACCTCTTTCATGCACAGATTCTATGCGTAAAAGGACTTAAAGGGTAAAACTACACTTTTGTCCTTTTACGCACATAATCTGTGCGTAAAACCTATTTAGGTTCTTTTTTTTAATGGGTTAATTTAATTTCAAAAATTTATTTTTGGGTTATAAAAGTTTTGGGCTCCATAAAAAACTCATTTGGTTATCACCATACACCAAATGGATACATTTTACCCGAGAATTTAAAAAAAAAAAAAAAGATTTCATCATAATCAAATTAAAGTAACATCAAAGTAGTGAACCTCATCCATATCATCAGATAGTGGTGGCGGAAAGTTCAAATCAAACGACAGAGTAGCATTCTTGCAAAACGTATCACAATTACCATCAACCACAGACCACGACGAACAACAATCACTATTATGGCACGGAACCCGAGGAACTTTAACATCACTCTGCTGCTGCATATTGCGGGTCCCACCACTAGGAGATTCCAACGTACTACTCAAACTACTTCCAGCTGGCCTCGTCGAATGATGTCGAAGATTGTCAAATTGGTGGGTTTTTTGTTGTAGTCCGTACGGGGACAATATTAGTGGGAAATTTGTTTTAGCTTTAACTCCGTGGAATCCACGTGCTGCATGGTCGTAAGCGCCTGCAGCATCCTCAGGTGTGTCAAATTTGCCTAACCAAACTCGAGTTTGTTTTATCGGTCTCTTATCTCAGCTGCGTATCCACCCCATGGCCTTTTACGAACACCCCGATGACGATATGTATCGATTAAAACTGCGGATGTTGATCTATTGATG
This sequence comes from Lycium barbarum, assembly GCF_019175385.1. NCBI lineage: Eukaryota > Viridiplantae > Streptophyta > Magnoliopsida > Solanales > Solanaceae > Lycium > Lycium barbarum. The sequence goes on along the minus strand of NC_083340.1, from coordinate 139,848,114 downwards.
TCCGAATTTTTCTTGCGTGGCATAATGGAACTTCGGGTTGATATTGATATTGTTACAACAACATACAGTGTGTAATATCATAAGTGGGGTCTGAGTAAGGTTGAGTGTATGCAGAACTTACGTCTGTCCTAACAGATAGAAAAACTGTTTTCGAAAGATCCTCGGCTCAAGAGAAAGCGATGATATTGTTATTGATGTTATTCATGGAGATGAAGATGATGATAAGCGCGAATGCGCAATGGAGAAGAAAGGGAAACGGGTTCATCTTTCTTGAATGTGTTTTTTTTTAGTTGGTTATTTTATTTTTGGAAAGTCCACTTGTGGTTTATTTGGTGGATAGAGATATGAATAGTATCTATCAATCAATCAACCACTTTTTGATTTCCATCACTAATTATTTGGGTTCAAATTTAAAAAAATATTCAAATAAGTAGAACGGTAAAAATTTAAATTGTTTGTTATTTCAATTTGGGTGTATACAAACTGTAAATCTTTGGGTTAAGTGTATTTGGGTCGGATTTAATTTGACTAGATTTAAATTGGGGAAAATAATATTGACGTAGGCATCGCGTAGGAAATAAACACGGGGACAAGAGGAATTAACGGTCGAGGGGTAAATATCTATCCAAAGTTGGATGGTAAAAGAAAATATATCATAAAAGTATAACGAAGGGTAAATATAACATTTTTTTTAAAGATTACATGGGCAAACGTGACCCTTTTCCGTAATTTAAAACCACAACATTCAAACACGTCTCTTACTTTTTTAAACTGCATATGTAGTCGAATTAAGACATTTAAATTGAAACAGTGGAGTATTATAGCATGTTTGGTCAAGTTTCTAAAATCAATTTATTTTAAAAAGTGGTTTTTCTTTAAAAAGTACTTTTGACAAAAAATAGCTTGTGTTTGGCCAATTAATTTAAAAAGCATTTTTGAGCGGCAATTAATGTTTGACCAAATTTCAAAACGTTATATAAAATAGACTATTCAGTTTGAATCAAGTTTGAGCCTATCGAAGGTAATATAAAATAGACTATTCAGTTTTATATTTTTATATTTTATATTACAGTTATGTTATATAAAAAAAAATATCGATGCAAGTAAAGCAAAGAAAATATATAAAAAGAGATTGATATATATTTCACTTTAAAGTAATCTACAAAATATATTGATTTTAGCTCCTTATTTATAGAACAACAAAATTCTACGGGTGTATTATCTAAGTAAGGATTTTACGAGCTAGTTTAAGAAGCTGGTTGCAAAGCTACATAAAGGTTGCTTCAAAATTTACTTGTCGGTTATTTCAAGAAGTTGCTTATACAGTTATAAGCTACTTGTAAGCTTCTTCAGGAAGTTGATTGTATATACGGTGAAAATCGGATATGAGCCAGAACGGTGATAAGGTAAATTGGTGATGGAAAAGGAGCGAGAACATACCGGATGCTGTTCAGTCCTACCTGGAGAAGGCATCTGTACCGGAGCTAAACGAGTCTGTCTTCTCCGTCATCGAAACGGCCAAGTCTGCTGATCCGAGCGTCTGTGGCTGTTGCCCCGAATAGCCGTTTGACCGGGTGGCCGTTGGACCGGGTGGCCGTTGGTCCGCTTAACCGTCGCCTGCGAGCCCCGCACCAGTGGCGTGCTGTCATAGTCAACTACCTACCATGCGTGTGTCAGACGGCGCCGTCAGTCTAATCCCACCAAATCCGTGCAGGGCTGTCATTGTCATGATTATTTTATTAGTCTTCATTTGTGTGAGATCCAGGGGGTGGCACTATAAATAGGGCATGTCCTCTTTCCTTATGTTGGTTGGTTCCTACATTTCTCCAAGAACACTTGTAATAGAATAGCCCATATATACAATCTTTCCTTCAATTTCTGATCCGGCCACGACCGAAGGCCGACGAGCCGCTTTTCCTCTACCTAGCTGTCTCCAAAGTAGCGGTGAGTGGCGTTTTGGTCCGGGAAGAATCAGGTACGCAATTCCCTGTCTATTATGTAAGTAGAACTTTGGGGGATGCGGAAACCCGGTACCCTCATCTGGAAAAACTGGCATTAGCATTGGTGAGCACTTCCAGAAAACTCAAACCTTATTTTCAATGCCACCCTATATGTGTAGTGACCACTTACCCTTTGAAAAACGTCATGCACAAACCGGAGCTGTCCGGTAGGTTAACAAAATGGGCTGTAGAAATTAGCGGTTACGACATCGAATATAAACCGCGAACGACCATCAAATCCCAAATCTTGGCCGATTTCGTGGCAGACTTTGCCCCAGCTATGGTCCCCGAGGTCGAAAAAGAACTTTGGCTGACCTCGGGAAAAATCACGGGCATCTGGACCCTGCACACGGTTGGAGCCTCGAACCTTAAAGGTTCCGGGCTGGGAATCGTCCTTAGAAGTCCAGCCGGGGATGTCATTCGACAGTCCATTAGAACTGCTAAATTAACTAACAATGAAGCCGAGTATGAGGCTATGATTGCAGGTTTGGAGTTGGCTCGAAGTATGGGAGCCGAAGTCATCGAAGCTCAATGCGACTCGCTCCTGGTCGCAAACCAGGTGAACGGCGTTTTCGAGGTCAAGGATGAGCGGATGCAGAGGTACCTCGAGAAGACCCAAGTGGTACTTCACCGATTCAGAGAATGGACCGTGCAGCACATACCGAGGGAACAAAACAGCGAGGCCGATGCCTTAGCAAATTTAGGATCCTCGGTCTACGGGGAGGAAATCAACCCCGGGACAACGGTGCACCTGTCAAACACGGCCATAGAAAACGGACACGCCGAGATAAACACAATGGGCCTAACTTGGGATTGGCGCAATAAGTACATTGACTACTTGTGTGATGGTAAGCTCCCAAACGACCCAAAAGAATCACGGTCGTTAAGGACAAAAGCAGCCCGATTTTGCTTAGTAGACGGTCAATTGTATCGACTATCTTTTCTCGGACCCCTGGCTAAATGTTTGAGCCCCGGCGAAATGGAATATGTTATGAGAGAGGTGCACGAAGGAACCTGTGGCAACCACTCCGGTGCCGAAGCTCTGGTCCGAAAAATCATCCGGGCCGGTTATTATTGGAACCGGATTGACGAGGACTCTAAGAATTTCGTCCGAAAGTGTGACGGATGCCAGAAACACGCCCCGATGATTCACCAGCCCGGGGATCTACTGCACTCGGTGGTCTCGCCCTGGCCTTTCATGAAGTGGGGAATGGACATTGTGGGCCCGTTACCACGGGCACCGGGTAAGGCCCGTTTTATTTTATTTATGACTGACTATTTTTCTAAGTGGGTTGAAGCGCAGGCCTTTGAAAAAATCAGGGAAAAGGAAGTCATCAACTTCATATGGGACCACATCATCTGCCGATTTGGCATCCCTGCCGAGATAACTTGTGATAATGGCCCTCAGTTCGTAGGCAGCAAGGTCAACGGTTTCCTCGAAGGCTTGAAGATCAAGAAAATCGTATCAACCCCGTATCACCCATGTGCAAACGGGCAGGCAGAGTCCACGAACAAAACAATAATCCAAAATCTGAGGAAGAGACTTGAAACATCAAAGCACCATTGGAGAGACGTGTTGCCGGAAGTGCTGTGGGCTTACAGAACCACATCCAAATCGAGCACCGGGGAAACTCCGTTCTCGTTGATTTACGGAGCCGAAGCCCTTATCCCCGTAGAAGTCGGTGAACCGACCCTCCGTGTCAGGTATACCACCGGGGAGTCAAACGAGGAAGCCATGGCCGTGAAACTCGATCTCACAGATGAACTACGCGAAAGCGCGTCTGTCCGCATAGCGGCCCAAAAACAGAGAATGGAAAGATACTACAACCGAAGAGCGGACTTTCGACATTTCCAAGTCGGGGACTTGGTGCTTCGAAAAGTTACCTTGCACACCAAGAGCCCCAACGAAGGAAAGCTGGGTCCGAACTGGGAGGGCCCGTACAAGGTAACCGGTATAACGGGCAAAGGATCGTACCAATTGGAATCAATGGACGGGCAGCGTCTGCGCAACAACTGGAACGTGGCCTATCTAAAGAGATACTACTGCTAAGGTATGGCCCGTACTCTCTCATTGACTTTTCTCTTTTGCAGGGGGTCGAGAACGGGAGAAAAATAGAATTTAGGTCTGAAAACACGTGTTGCACTCTTTTCCTTGGTGCGGTTTTGTCCCAAAAAGGGTTTTCCGACAAGGTTTTTAATGAGGCAACAAGTACAACGTGTTACTGCACAAACAAGAAGAACATAACAGCACTCACCCGACCTAAAAAGCTCGGATCAGTGCTGGGGGAATACTATGCCCATACCGAAGATGACACCGATCAAAGTAGACGGGGAGACTCAACATTTGCTACGGCAAAACAAAGGCCCGGCCACCGGCCTTAGCCTTCAATGTAAGGACCAAACGATCATAATGAATCGTGTCCCATCCGATATTTGCTACGGCAAAACAAAGGCCCGGCTACCGGCCATAGCCTTCAATGTAAGGACCAAACGATCATAACGAATCGTGTCCTACCCGATATTTGCTACGGCGAAACAAAGGACCGGTCACCGGCCATAGCTTTCGATGTAAGGACCAAACGATCATAACGAATCGTGTCCTACCCGATATTTGCTATGGCGAAACAAAGGACCGGTCACCGGCCATAGCTTTCGATGTAAGGACCAAACGATCATAGTGAATCGTGTCCCATTTTTACACTTGCTACGGCAAAAGAAGAAAGAGTCAAAACTCTCATATGAACAAGCGTTTTGCAAAATCAAAATTGTCAAAATTTACTAAAGTTAGCAGCTTTTACTAAGGCCGAAACTCGGCAAAGGCAACTGGCCAAAATTTGACAAACTCCCCAAAGGGGGGCTGCCACATCAAAAACTTTGCTAGCCAAGGCTGAAAAGACACCGGTTCTAAAATACAGCCGAAGATAAATATCGGCTCTAATAAGACGCTTCTCGAACATTCGGAGACGACGGAACTACCGAAACATCGGCCAAGACCCAAACGGGACCGATGAATCAATGACTACGAGTCACCTCGTCCCAAAACGGACCAGCAATAAACAGCAAAAATAAGGACAAACAGTCAAAACGAGGAAGCAGAAAGATGCACTTTTCATTTATACAAACGAATGATTCTTTACATCAAAAGAAGAGCAAAGCGCTATGAAAACAAAAATACCAAAGTACTGGCCCTATGCTACCCGACACGACTAGAAGAGGATGAATGCTCGGACTCGGTTCGCTCGGAGTCGTCTGACTCGGACCCGAGGGCAAGGTTAGCCTCCTTCTCCATTCCTTTGGCTTCAAGTATCAGGGCCGGAAGATCCTCCAGGCCGTGCTCAGCTTGCTGGAGAGTAAGACGCCGAGACTTCCATTTCTCATATTCAGCGACAATAGCGGTATGAGCCTCGGCCGCCTCCACACTTTTCCAAGCTTCCTCCAAATCGGCCTCAGCCTTGGCCAGTTTGGTTTCCAAATGAGCTCGGTTCCTCTCAAGATCATCCCTCGTAAGATTGGCCGCATCCAGCTCGGCCTTAAGGGTATCATTAGCGTTAATCGCCTCCTCAAATTTAGTTCTAAGGCCCTCTCATATCCGAGCCCGCTCCTCGGCTTTCTCTTCGAGTACCCTGCTGCGCTCGTTGAACAAAGCAGCCTCGGACTCAAGCTGCCGGTTCCTCTCGGTCAAGCCCGTAGCATCAGCCTTCACCGAGTCAAGTTCTCCCCAAAGTTGGGAAACCGTGGTCTCGAGTTCATCTAACCGCAAAGAAAATTGGGTTTTATCCCGGCAAAGGCCGATCTTCTTGGCCTCGAGGCTCCGATTGTAATCAGTCATGGCGGCCAGATCACTCTTCAATCGTCTTTAACCGCATCAAGCTCGGGGCGAAGGTTGGCCAGCATGACCGCCCTGTTTAATTCTTCTTCCTTCTCCCGAAGAAGGTGTTGGTATTTCTCTGTCTCTCGGCCCTAAGCATCGAGTTGACCCCGAAGATCGTCTATCTCATGTCGGGCACGGATGAAGGCCTCATTGACCAGCACCACACTCTGCAGATGAAACAAACCAAAAGACTTAGGCAAAGAAAGGATGACATTCTCAAAATGAAATGTATAAGGGGGGCTAAGAATCTTACCCGGTTGCCCGCGTGCAAGCCCTCGTTAATAAGGCATTCCCAAGTAACCCCGGTCATTTTGCGTCTGTCCGAATCTGATACAAGGGGACGTAAATAGCTCGCTACGCCCACCGGACGTGATAGGAAGCTGCAGTCCTCGGGGACGGTGACTACTGCTGATCGGGTTCTTCTTGGCTCCACGCTCGGGGCTGGGAAAATGTTCACCAAGCTATCCCTGGCACCGGAATCGGAGGCCCGATATGCCGGCCTCGTGGCTCGAGGGATAGGAAGGTGACCGAATCCCGCTGCTTCACAGGACGCGGGGGGAGTTCTCGAGAACATATCGTCAAAGTCATCCACCCGCGTAGCTGGGGTAGATGAACTTGGAGCAGCCTCGACAAATTCGGCAAAGGCCGAGGGCTCCACAGTTGTAGCGGGCACGTGCTCGGGAGACGGACGCGCGCCTGTGGGGGCTTCGATCTCCGGTACTGGTTCGGTCCTTTTTTCGGTTTCAATAGCAACCGCTTCCCCGGACCTCTTTCTTTGAAGGGGAGCATCTTCCGAAGAAGTTTCACCTGAAATGTCGACAAAGTCAATCGACCGAAGAGGAGCTGGTGAAAGTATTTCTTCCGCACCTGGATGGGGAGCAGGAACCAAGAGGCCTTCGCCAATGGAAGGAAGGGGCGGAACGGAGATCGCCTCTTCCGGTATTGAAGCCACGGTGGGGACGGAGCCGACTCTTCGAACAATGATGTCGAGCTCTGCCTCTTCCCTTGAGGGGCGGGCAACGCTCCTTGCTTTCTTTCCTTTCGGTGTCTGCCCCTTTTCGGAGGGCCGCTTCCTTTTTGCGGCCTCGGAGAGGACGCGGGAAGAGCCTGCTGTGTCAAATTCGGGCGCCGATGCTGATGGGGCGGTCCCCGATTCCGACCTGGGGGCTACCGAGCCCTTAGGCAAACCTGAAAAGACGAGAGGTTAGCAGAAACCAGAGGGCGAAACGAGTAAAAGAAGAATACTGTAGGATAAGAATAGAGGGTTACCGTGATTTTGGGCAATCCATCGGCCACGGGACAAGTGGGCCCATGTCCGGTCTTCATAGGGATGCTGGACGAGAAGCATTGTGACCCAGTCGTTCAAATCCCGGATGACCGGAGGAACGTACCCATTGGCTAGCAAAAGTAAAGAATTTCAAGGAATAATCAAAATTTGACAAAGCAATGCCAAAGCAATTATTCGGGGCTTGGAACTTACGCTTATTATTCCATTTCTCCGGGAAAGGCATATGCTCGGCCGGAATTATGTCCTCGGTCTTCACCCGGACAAATCGCTCCAACCATCCCCGGTCTCTGTCTTCGTCCATTTTCGCAAAAAAAGGATTCTGGCTGCGCTTGGCCAGTTTCATTACGCCACCCCGGAACATCCTCGGGGAGTATAGGCGTATGAGGTGGGCTAGTGTGAACTCCTTCTCGGCATTGTTGGCCAATGACCGGAGACACGCTACGACCCTCCAAACATTTGGGCCAATCTGGGCCAGTGTAACGCCGTAGATGCGGCACATGTCGAGAATGACCGGATCCACCGGAGGGTTTAGTCTGAGAGTGAAGGGGTATGTGTAAACGTACAAAAACCCTTCACGGTGGTCGGTAACGGATTCATCAGGTCCGGGAGCGAAGACCCGAACAGGACGGGTGTCCCACCCGCAATCGGCCCGGACTGTGTCAAGCTTCTCCTCGGTGATGGATGAGGGATATCGCCTCACGTCGTATCCCCTGTCTGAAACGGAGGAAGGCTTTTCGACCTCAAGGTCTTTGTTGAAATTAAACTTGGCCGGTATGATATCCGATGCCGTGGGCTCGAATTTAACCGGGGACGCAGGCTCGGCTCCCGAGGACGATATCAATGGGGCATCATGGGAAGTCGATTCGGACATCCTGAAAATGTGAAAGAAAGAAGGCCGAAGAGAGGGATTTAAGAAGAACGAAGGAACTGGTGGTTCAATAAAAGGCAAAATTGAAACAGCAACGCTCGAACAAAGGATACTCGACAGCAGCAGTGATGAGGTTGACTCCTGTGCACACGATATGAAGCAACAGATCAATAGGGAGACCAGATTTGAAGTTAGGTTGTGTGTTGAGCAAGAAGAAAGAAGAACACAGAATTGAAGTAGGGTTAAAGAGGAGGCAAAAACGTGAAAATGGCAAAATAAAGGGGTAGAAGGCCTTATATAGGCATGTTAGGGGAGGAACGGCTCCCGAGGACGGCCAATCAGATGGCGCCACGTGCCCCATCATTAATTTGAAGCGACTCGAAACGACGTGAAAAGGCGGTTGACAGAAGCGGACCACCAGGGTTGAGACACGTGGCAGGTAAGGGGCATGCGTTACGCGCTCGTTCCCGCCAAAATACGAAGGTGAGGTCGGGATGAGAGAGCCACCGATTTAGGAACTTATCCACTCCCCGTTACTCCGATAGATCGGGGATTCGGGGAGTGGAGGGGCTATCTGTATACGGTGAAAACCGGATATGAGCCAGAACGGTAATAAGGTAAATTGGTGATGGAAAAGGAGCGAGAACATACCGGATGCTGTTCAGTCCTACCTGGAGAAGGCATCTGTACCGGAGCTAAACGAGTCTGTCTTCTCCGTCATCGAAACGGCCAAGTCTGCTGATCCGAGCGTCTGTGGCCGTTGCCCCGAATAGCCGTTTGACCGGGTGGCCGTTGGTCCGCGTAACCGTCGCCTGCGGGCCCCGCACCAGTGGCGTGCTGTCATAGTCAACTACCTACCATGCGTGTGTCAGACGGCGCCGTCAGTCTAATCCCACCAAATCCGTGCAGGGTTGTCATTGTCATGATTATTTTATTAGTCTTCATTTGTGTGAGATCCAGGGGGTGGCACTATAAATATGGCATGTCCTCCTTCCTTATGTTGGTTGGTTCGTACATTTCTCCAAGAACACTTGTAATAGAATAGCCCATATATACAATCTTTCCTTCAATTTCTGATCCGGCCACGACCGTTTTGTTCACGTTTTTAGCATATTTAATCCATCAAGCCTTCTACGCTGTTCATAAACAAACCGCCATCACTATCCATTTCATTAAAGAACTCTTGCATATATATCTTCTCTATCTCATATATATATTAAGACTCAAGCACATATCCTATACCCGCTTACAAATTCAATTGATTATCCGATTTCGGGGTAAACAGATTGTTGACTCACTTGCAAGTTATTTGTAAGCTACTATTTTACAAGTTAATTCAAGAAGCTACTTGTCAGCCAGAAAATTATGAATGAATATCCACAATGTATTATATCCATAACAGTTTGAGGGGTTGTTTGTTGTGAAGTTCGAATATTTCAGAATTATAATCATGATACTAAAATAAGAATTATAACCTGAATAACTTATCCCACATTCTGTATGAGACAAGTTATCCAGTTATAGTCGTGATTTTAATACTGATTAATACCTCCAACTAAACATAAAAGAAACTTAATCCTAAATTCTAAACCTGAATAATCCACCTAATCCCTCCAACCAAACGACTGTGAATGTCTTATTTTCCAATCTTTGCATCGAAAGAGAGTATGGATCATTATAAATAAGCGGTTATGTATCGGGATAAAGTGTTGAAAGTGCTAATAAGCAGTTGATGTGTTTAATAAAAAAAAAGTGTTGATAAGCTCTTCTTTTGTTAAAATGACTAAAATACTCTTAAAGTCTTGACAATTGCAAATTTAGAATTATCTTTTTAAAGAAAAAGAGGAATGATGGATACAAAGTGAAGAGAAATTTAGGAGTTTTTTTTTGTGAAAGGTATTTTGAAAATTAGAAAAAAAAAATTAGGGATAAAATAGTAAAAAGTTTGATTAAACTAAAAGTTTTTTTTTTTTTTGTGATAATCGTGATATTCGGGCCAGCTTGCGCGCACGTCGACTAATTCCTCGAGGTACTTTCTACCTCCCACCAGCAACAGGTACCAGGTAATTTTGTCCACCAAGGTTAGGATGGAAAGAAATCACCTAATATTTTTGTCTCTGCTGGAATTTGAACCTGAGACCTCATAGTGCTCAACCAATTTCATTGACGACTAGCCACACCCTTGGGTGCCTTAACAAAAAGTGCTTATAACCATAAGTGACTTGGCTTATAAGCATTTTGAGTGTTTATCAAACACATCAATAGGTTAAAAAGTGTTTATTCGCAAGTTTGATCAGCTTATAAGCTTAGCCAAACACTCTTTTACAACTGCTTTATATAAACTACTTGCAGGTACTTTAGGAAGCTGCTTGTAAATATACTTAATTATTACCTTGTTGCAGCTATTGTAGAGCTACTTGCAAGTTATTGTCAGGTACTTAAACTTTTATAGGAAACTATGAAAATAATAAATTGATATCCACTATTTGTATTCATAACAATTTGAATATTTTATTCTGTGAAAGATATTATGAGAATTAGAAAAAATATTAAGGATAAAATAGTAAAAAAAATTAATCAAACCAAAAGTGCTTATAGCGAAAACTGGCTTAAGTAGTGTTTACTAAACGCGTAGATAAACTAAAAAATACTTATAATTCAGTTTGACTAACTTATAAGCTTAGCTAACCATCTCTTACATGCTATTTTATAAGCTCATTGGAAAGGTGAAGCTAGTATCTAAAGCTTATGAGTTCAGGATTTAAGTCCTTTTAAAGTTAAAATAAAGTCTAAATTAATAATGTATACACATTTAATGAATTTCTTAAGGCAAACATAGAATTTGAACAAAAAATATTGAGTTCAACCTAATCATAAACAATATTCTAGCTTTGCCCCTGACTACTTGTAGCTACTTCGGCTAGCTGCTTGTAAAACTACTGAAAAGCTACTTATAGCTACTTCGGCAAGCTGCTTGTAGAGCTAACCTACTTTAGGCAGCTGCTTGTAAAGCTACTTATAAGTTGCTCGCATGCTTCTTGAAGTCGATTGTAGCTGCAACGTACTCATAAGCTACTTCTAAACTATGAAAACAATACAAAATTGATGATATCCACAATTCATATTCATAACAATTTGAATATTCTATATTTAAATCTCTGCGTCATCAGAGTTTTGTTCAATGGCAGTTAGGAAAACCCATGGCAGTCAACAAAGTACACAATCTCAATCTCCTCAAACGGTTTATTAAACACAACAAGTACACAACAACAATAACAAATAAATAAAGATAGAAGAAAACGTAGTTATCTTAAATTCCACATCTTATCAAAAAACAATATCTTTCCTTTTGTGGGGGACCTTAACCCCTTTCCCCTTTGCTCTTCCTCCACCACAAAAATCCCAAAAATTATTATTTTTTTTTTAAAAAAAAATAACAAAACCCCATTTCAGTTCTTGAATTAAAAGTTTCACTTCCACTACTAGTTCAACATCAAAGTCATAATTCATTAACTAGAAAGAAAAATTATCAACGAAAAACCATGGCAGTTCATTTTTGTGTTGTGACTGCTCATTTGGAGATCTCTTTGGACTTCGAGTCATAGTTGATTTTGCAAAATACCAAATTTGCTAAAATATCCAATTTGCTACTCTTACACCACAAATCTCAAAATCAAGAAAAGAACAAAACCCTATTTCAGTTCTTGAATTTTCTATTCAATTCACTGATTTAAACTTACATTTCCACTACTAGTTCAAGATCCTAGTCATACTTCACTGACTAGCAAGAAAATAACAAAAACTTGTTTGGAATCGAGGCATAGTTGATTCTGAACAATACCCAATTTGCTCTTCCTCTACTACAAATCCCAAAAATTATTTAAAAAAAAAAAAGAACAAAACCCCATTTCAGTTCTTGAATTTTCCACTGAATTTGCTATGGTGGAAAGTTCAATTGGAGGGGTGGTGCCTTTGGTGAAGGGTGAAGGAATGAGTAGTGGTGTAGTAAGGGATGAAGAAGAAGGTGTTGGGACAAGGATAGAATGGGAATTAGACAGGGAGTTATTGTGTCCTATATGTATGCAGATTATAAAGGATGCATTTTTAACAGCTTGTGGACATAGTTTTTGCTATATGTGTATTGTTACTCATCTTCATAACAAGAGTGATTGTCCCTGTTGTTCTCATTATCTCACTACTAGTCAGCTCTATCCCAATTTCCTCCTTGACAAGGTTTGTTGTCATTTAATGTTGTTTCTTGCACTTTGTTTGGATGGTTGTTACATATTGTTTCATAATGTATCGTATTATATTGTATTGTATCGTAATGTATTGTTTTGATTAATACAATGTTTGGATAGATTGTACTGTTTCTTGTCGTTACATAATGTCAAACATCAGCAGGGAGAAATTTACAAGAAAAGTAGGGTAAAGAGTAGAATTACTATAAAAAGATCGGATAAAGGATAAATAGGATTATTAGATAATAAGTAAAGACAAAACGAGAAGGAAAAAGAAAAGGTAACGACGTGATCACACCAAATCGGTCATTGCACACAATGGGATGGAGGCGTAGTTGATTCCGCAAAATACCCAATTTGCTATGGTGGAAAGTTCAATTGGTGGGGTAGTGCCCTTAGTGAAGGGTGAAGTGATGAGTAGTGTAAGGGATGATGAAGAAGCTGTTGGGACAAGGATAGAATGGGAATTGGATAGGGAATTATTGTGTCCTATATGTATGCAGATTATAAAGGATGCACAGCTTGTGGGCATAGTTTTTGCTGTATAGTTACTCATATTCATAACAAGAGTGATTGCCCATGTTGTTCTCATTATCTCACTACCAGCCAACTGTACCCCAATTTCCTCCTTGACAAGGTTTGTTTTAATTTATACTCTGTTTGGATGGTTGTTACATATTGTTTCATACTGTATCGTATTTATATTGTATTGTGTTGTATTGTATCGTACTGTATTGTTTTGATGAATACTAATTTGTATAAATTGTACAGTTTCTCGTTGTTACATACTGTCACACATCAACAATTTGAAGGATAAATTTACAAGAAAAGTAAGGTACGGAGTAGAACTACTATAAAAAGATAGGATAGAGGATAAAATAGGATTATTAGATAATAAGTAAAGACAAATGAGAAGGAAAAAGAAAAGGTAACGACGCGATCACACCAAATCAGTCGTTACACACAATGGAATGGATGCGTAGTTGATTCCACAAAATATCCAATTTGCTATGTGGAAAATTTGATAGGAGGGGTAATGCCCTTAGTGAGGGTGAAGTGATGAGTAGTGTAGTAAAGGATGAAGAAGAGGCTGTTGGGACAAGGATAGAATGGGAATTGGATGGGGAGTTATTGTGTCCTATATGTATGCAGATTATAAAGGATGCACTTTAACAGCTTGTGGGCATAGTTTTTGCTATATGTTTATAGTTACTCATCTTCATAATAAGAGTGATTGTCCCTGTTGTTCTCATTATCTCACTACTAGCCAACTCTATCCCAATTTCCTCCTTGATAAGGTTTGTTTTAATTTAGTGTTGTTTCTTACACTTATTTATGGAACTTTTTGTAGTATTATATTGCGACTGTGCCCAGCAGAGCTGAATGGATATTAATGATTCATCATATAGCTAACATAGTAGTAGTAGTTGTGCTGAAATATAGTCAATCTAATATGTGCTTGGAAGTATATTGTCATATATTTAGAAAAAGCCGACAAAAAACCAAAACAACTGAAAAACCGACAATTACCGAAGGGATGAGTAACCGACTTAATTGGTTTGGTTTAATTCCAACATTTGAAAAACCGATTTAATTGGTTTGGTTTCTTGTTAAAGGCAAACCAATCCAAACCGAACCATGAACACCCCAAGTGTTGGAATTGGTTGTTGGGCACCGAAATCTAAATAACAGAGCTGACAAAATACATGGTGTTAAAGGGCATAGTACAATCACAATTTTGTAGTATTGGTTGAAAATGTGCCCAGTAAAGCGGAACGGACATTAATTATTCATATGGCTATTAGACAGGGAATTATTGTGCCCTATATGTATGCAGATCATAAGGGATGCTTTTTTAACAGCTTGTGGACATAGTTTTTGCTATATGTGTATAGTTACTCATCTTCATATCAAGAGTGATTGTCCCTGTTGTTCTCATTATCTCACTACCAGCCAACTCTATCCGAATTTCCTCCTTGACAAGGTTTATTTAATTTAATGTTGTTTCTTAATAGCAGTTATTTATGGAATTTTTGTGTAGTATTGATTGAAAATTGCATAGTAAAGCTGAATTCATAGCTAACATGGTAGTAGTAGTTGTTGTTTAGTGTAGTGTTGGTATTGATTGTTAGGCACTGAAATCTAAATAGAGCTGACAAAGTACATGGTGTTGAAGGGCATAGTACAATCTAGAAGTGGCAAACGGGCAGGTCGAAAACGTGTTAAAATAAAAATGGATAAAATATCCGACCCACCCATATCTAACACGGATAAAAATGGTTAACCAACAAATAATATGGATTCCCTTGGTTTCAAGAATAGTCAGGAAAGAACACAAGCGAAAAGCCAAATAAGCGGACTCCTAGAAAACAAGAACATGAAAAATAACAAGCAGACAAATAGGTATTGATAATATGGATATCCATATTTTAGTGGATAATACGGATAATATCCATATTTGATCCATTTTTAAAATTTTCAGTTATCCAACCCATATTTAATGGGTCGGATTGGATGGTTACTTATTTTTCTTAACCATTTTGCGCCCTACTAACATAGTAGCTGTGCTGTACTAAACATCTAAATACCTGAGCTGACAAAGTATATGATGTTGAACGGAATAATACAATCACAATTTTTTTAGTATTGGTTGAAAATGTGCCCAGTAAAGCCGAACGGATATTAATTGGATTCTTTTTTTTCTTTTGGATCAGGTAAACATATTTTCATTCATAAACATGGCCAAAAAAACTGGCCGTATACAAGGGATATACTAAAAGGTAAAGGAATCTACAAAAAGAAGTAATTCTCTACAAACTCCACCCAATCTTCTATACAATTGAGGGCTCTATGGGTGCACCAAAAGAAAATAATGGATTCATATAGCCAACATAGTAGTAATAGTAGTTGTTGTTTAGTATAGACTATAGTGTTGGTATTGATTGTTGGGGACTGAAATCTAAATAGCTGAGCTGGCATAGTAAATGGTGTTGAATGGCATAGTACAATCACAATTTTGTACTATTGGTTGAAAATGTGCCCAGTAAAGCGGAACGGATATTAATTATATTCATATAGCCAATATAGTAGTAATAGACTAATAGTAGTTGTTGTTTAGTCTTATTGTTGGTATTGATTGTTGGGGACTGAAATCTGAATAGCTGAGTTGGCGTGGTAAATGGTGTTGAAGGGCATAGTACAATCACAATTATGTAGTATTGGTTGAAAATATGCCCGTTAACGGAACAGAGGTTGATTATTCATAAAGTCAACATAGTAGTAGTAGTAGTTGTTTAGTATAGTGTTGGTATTGAACTATTGGTTGTTGGGCACCGAAATCTAAATAGCTGAGCTGACAAAGTAAATGGTGTTGAAGGGCGTAGTACAGGATATAAACTGCTTTGGCGTGTTGCCTTTTTTTTTGGTTATTCCGGAATCGTTATCTCGACCATGTGACGGAAGCACGAAGAAATGATTAAGTACATGCGCACCTGCAAGTTTCAGTTGTTTGGTATCTGTGCTGCAGTGTTAAATGTTGAATTTTGGCGGGGAAATGAGTCATTTGTGGTTTTAAGCTGCATTTCGTGCAGGTCAAGAATTGTTAAAAGGGAGAAAAAAACTGACTAAATGCATTTAGTGTGCTCTAGACGGCAAAACCCACTGATATCTCTGCACAAATAATCTGGGCATGCACTGATGTTTTGTAAGCATATTTCTCTGTATTTGTGCCTTTCTTCACTGAAGCATGGGCTTTAAGGCACCTTAACAATGCTTTGCATTAAAAGAAACATATCTTGGCGCTTTTCTACGCTTTTCGCCTTTGATAGCACTAGACACAAATGGTCTACTGACATTAAATATGAATCCAATCACATCCGTAGCCACTTATCTGGGAGATGTCGAGAAATTGGCGTGTTTGAGAGAAAGAAGATCTATCTGAAAGATGTTCAGAAAGTGGACATGTTTTGAGATAAATTGATGACATGAAGGATAGTCTGATCTGATCAAACATTGAAAAGAAATTGAAGGCTCTCAGTGATGTGTTGGTCATGTACACTTGAGCATCTGATGACTATAACATCAGAAGGGTATAATCTATAATGTTCCAAAAGAGAATTTCTATGGTGGAGATAGGAAGTTTCACTTAGTCAGCTGAGAGGATGTTATGTCTCTAAAGAAATGAGGGGATCTTGGGGTGAAAGATCTCCAAGTTTTCAACAGGAACGTAACAACATTTTAGTAGCTCTCCTTTTATGTTATATGTGAATGATGTCTTGTCTTCTAATCAGACAACACGCTTTCTCTAATAGGTAGACGAGGTGTTTTATTGATTTCTTTTTACGAGAGGACAAATCTCCACTTCAGTGCAAATACAATTTGGATTTTTTTCGAATTAAGATTTTTTTTATGTGAGGTAAATTCAAAATTGATCTAATTGTGTAATCATGAATTGGAGGTTCCAAATTCCTTATATTTCTCATTCACACTATCCTTTTGGAAATGGATTTGAGCGGCTAGGATTTCTTTTAAAGTACCAATGCATAAAATACCTTGAACTTTTGAGAAGGAGGTTTCACCCATCTCGCAAGCTTATGCTTATCTGGGGCAGTCTCTTTGCCATTTATAACTAGTACATTAACTTAACATACATATATTTAGCAAGGGCTTCTTCCGCTTTTCTATCATCACTTTAATTTAGTAAAGAAACATTTTCTTTGTGTAGGAAGAAAGAAAGGTCCCTTTCAAGAAAGACGAAAGAATGGAAAAATTATGGCAAGCAATTAAGCAGTTAAATGTGTTATTAGCTCCCTTGGAACTGACTCAACAGAAGTGGGCCTTCAGAGATGGTTTGCACAATGCTAAAAAATATGATTAGGATGATATGTTTCCATCAGATCAGGATGTTGGACTCATATTAGATTCCAAATTGGTTGTTCCTTCTTAATCGTCTTTGAACATATTAGTAGGATT
This sequence comes from Lycium barbarum, assembly GCF_019175385.1. NCBI lineage: Eukaryota > Viridiplantae > Streptophyta > Magnoliopsida > Solanales > Solanaceae > Lycium > Lycium barbarum. The sequence goes on along the minus strand of NC_083340.1, from coordinate 139,830,875 downwards.
TGTTGATTTTTTCTGCCTTTAATCTCTCTGAAAATTGATGTATCGAGCTTCTTTTCCATATTGACTGGTAAGATTTAAGTTTCATTTGCTTTCAAGTACCAGTTTGTCTTTACAATCGAATAAACTGTTGCTAAGAGATATTAATGTAGCATATATATCAGATTGTTGCATCTTGAAATGATTTACTTCATAATGCAGCTTATTGTTAAAGGTTTCTCTGTACCACCTTTGTAGCTATTGAAGAAGACATCTGCTCGTCAGATTTCAAAAACTGCATCTCCTGTTGAACAATTTCGTCATTCATTGGAACAGGTGAGCTTTTTCTCAATCTCTAGGTGAAGTCACAATTAAGTTGGTCTTCGATTTTTTTGTTTTTTGTTTTTTTGACACGACTAATTTAAGATTGTTTGATGAAGAACCTCCCTGTTCAAGTTTGCTCTTTAACTACTAATCTAAAATTGGGTGATCTGATTTATATGTTTTTTGAGTTATTGTACTTTGACCTAAATTTTAGCTGTGCCTGAATTCTTATTTTAGTTTTGGTATCTTACTTTGGCTCTATGTTTTATGGAGCATAATAAAGTTGGCTATCCAGAGATTTTTAGTGTAATTATTTGTTTTTATAGTTAGGCTTGTCTAAGTTGACTAAATTGTTCAAAATCTCGGATTTCTAAATTCTTGTAAGGCCATCCTGGTAATGTACTGGTTTGTGATAGTATTTAGTAGTTCTCACTTCTTATTAGTGCTTGATGGTTGTTATTTTTGTATTTATTCAGTTGGCAGACTAATCTTCAGTTAGATGCCATTCTTTTGTGGAAACAGAGATGTTTTTTATCCTTGAATTGTAGTTGGGTGTTAATGTCAGTCTACATAGAGGTATGAGTATAACTACTAGTTAGATTGACCTGTGTCTCTTTTTATGAATGTTGAGAAATATAATTTCTTGGGTATAGAAGCAGTTGGAGCAGGAAAGTGGAATATGCTCTATTATAGTTAATGTAACAGATTGGAATCAATAGGCTTTTTTTCTTGATTTAAAAAAAGAAAAAGAAAAAAAAAGTCTTTGTCTAGGGTGTAGCGAGTATGGTGATACATGAATGGACACGGTTGTCAAGGTGAAAACTACAATGGAGCTAAAGAGAAATTGAAATGGTGATGATCTGATTTGTAGTGTTCATAGGCTATGGGAATGGCAAAAGGCTAATAGGTTTCTGTGACAAGAAGGGTTAAAAAATAATTGGCAAAAAAATGGGTCAAACTATCTACAATTGAAAAAAAGGAAAAAAAAGGTAAACCATGTCTATTGTGGTTTTGAAGTTGTGAATCGAAATTTCATATGGTAATCTAGATATATAAAAATGGTTTCTTGTGATGTAGTTACATTTGTGGTTCTGAGATTCTTCTCCATGTGTTGAACATGGGTAGTTTGAGAGATGCTTCATATTCAATGCCAAAGGAGTTAAAAAACCTAATATAGAAGCATTCGTTAGTCCTCCAGTTTTACTTCCTAACCAAATAACTAAGTGTCTCTGTTCTCTTCATTTTATTCTTTTGCCCTCAATTTAACTATAAAAGTGATTGGTGCAACTGCTTGAAAGATCACAGATTATGGAGCTCTGCATTAGGAACCAGACATAAGATTTCTGCTATTTTTTATGTTTTTTTTATTGGTCAGTATGGAATAAATCGCACACCTATAAAGATTTAACTGTCAGTATCAGTTTGTGTAGAAGCTTGAGATGTGACACTTGTTATGCTTAGACAGGGTTGTGAAGTATCAGTTAAGGAGCTGGACACTCTATTGTCGTTGTTATCAGAGAAAAAGAGGAAATTGGAGCAGGAAGAAGCAGAGCGAAATATGCAAATTCTGCTAGACTTCTTACAGATGCTAAGGAAGCAAAAAGTTGATGAACTCAATGAGGTTTGTGTGCTTTAATACCACCTAGAGAAAAAAAATTCAAGAAAGGAAGAGTAGATATTTATTTTAAAGAAGAAAAAATGTATCATGGTAGAAAAGCGTATGACCATATGCTAGATTTTGGGCGCCTTTTACTGACTTTCTGTTTGGTTATCCCTATTACTGTTGTTTCTTCTCTCTAAATAACTTCCAAGATATATTATATACAAGTGGTTCTTCACTTGGGTCATTGTGTCTTCTTTACAGTCTTGGACAGCTACAGTTGCTTTCTCCAAATAACAACCTGATAACCAGTTTGTTGATTTGTGCATTTCATTAGGTGCAAAATGATCTGCAATACATCAAAGAGGACTTAAGTTCAGTGGAGAGACATAGAATAGACCTATACCGGGCTAAGGATCGGTACTCAATGAAGCTTCGAATGCTAGCAGATGATCCTATTGGGAAAAAACCTTGGTCTTCATCCACTGATAGGAACTTCGGTGGTCTTTTCTCCGCTTCACGAAATGCACCTGGAGGATTACCGACTGGAAACTTGACATACAAAAAGTTGGACGGCAGAGCTCAAATAAGCTCTCCTGGACCACCGAGAAAAGATACTTCAATCAGTGAAATGAATTCACAACATATGAGTCAATCAGGTCTGGCTGTGGTTAGGAAGAAGTGCATCAATACACAGGTTCGTGGTTGTGACATTATGTCACATACAGGTTTCTTAACTATTAATTTACTCCCTCCGTTTCAATTTGTTTGTCTCAGTTTGACTCGTAAGGAGTTTACGAAAATAAAGAAGACTTTTGAATCTTGCGGTTTTAAACTAAAGATGTGTGTAATGTACCAAAATGCCTTTGAATCTTGTGATCTTAAATAAGCCATGTAAGATGTTGGATGTAAAGAGTTACTAAATATAGAAAGTGGCATTCTTTTTCAAAACAGACTAAAAAGGAGAGTAGGACAAACAAATTGAAACAGAGGAAGTACTTTTTTGCTGTAATTTCTTTGGTTATGAAATAAAATGATCTCTGTAATTGATCAGTACTGGGCTTCACTACTGGATTCATGACTTACCGGGAAAGTTGATAAGAAAACAGACTATTTTTGATCACACGTATCTTGTATGAAAGCTTGTGGTGATCAAACTAAGATGATCACATGGTCACATTACATTCTAGGTTTAAATTTCTATTTTTCAGCTACCAACTTATTCCCGTTATAATGGTGATCTCACATATGCTGATTTTAAAGAGATCTATCGTGCACAATCCTTCTTGATACTTGATAAGCGATTTTCCATCAGCTTTCAAGCTTTCTCGTTGAGAGATGTAAGCAGTACATATACCTCCGTCAAGTAATTAGATATATGAACTGGCTTATGCCTATGTTGGTTATTGGTATCTTTCTAGCCTGCCTTTCTACTCTTCGATATCTATTGGTGAATGGTTTTTATATTTGACTACAGTTCAATGATCTCCAAGAATGTTACTTGCAAAAGAGACGTCAATTGGCAAACAAATCGCGTGTTAAGGAGGAAAAGGACGCAGATGTTGTACAAAGAGAAGGTTACAGTGCAGGACTAGCAGATTTTCAGTCTGTACTTAGCACTTTCACTCGTTATAGGTATAATTTTTAGTCTGTTATTTGCTCAACATGCTTGCTTTTCAATTCTTGATTTTTTTTTTTTTTTTTTTTTTGCTAATTTTAGTTTTATTCTTTAACAGTCGGTTAAGAGTCATTGCTGAGCTTCGGCATGGGGATCTTTTTCACTCTGCCAATATCGTGTCAAGGCAAGTTTGGTCTTCGTGTATAATTGAAGGCTTAAAGTTATCCTTTTCTTTTTTTTCCCCTAAAAAAAACGGCTTCGCTGGAGGGCTGATTTTGCTGTGTCTCGTAAATGTTGTGTTTTTAGTAAACCCTCAGACCTGAAATTGCAATCACAGACACAATAAAAGAAAAAAGAAATTCAGGAAATTGTCTTATTAGCCATACCATTCATTTGGTTCTCTTATTTACCTCTGGTAGGCGAATCTTATTCCAAGAACTAAACTTTAAATATGTTTTTATTGCAGCATTGAATTTGATCGTGATGATGAGTTGTTTGCTACTGCTGGAGTTTCACGGCGTATAAAAGTTTTTGACTTCTCTTCAGTGAGTTTTTAACTTATAGCTGGTTTGGTCTCTTGATACCATTAGGTGCAATGACGTATCATAGGTCAATGTCTACCGTTGATTTTGTAAATGAGAAAGTTCAAAAGCTATTTTATTCTGAAATTATTTTCACCTTTTGATTATTATTAATAGGCACATTATCGCAGTAGAATTTCCTGTGCTCTGATTTCTGGTATTATCTGTTATTTCCTATACTTTGATTATTCTATTCTATCTTATCTGTGTCGCTTTCGTTATTTGCATTTCCATATCGCTTTGAATTTCTTAGCCTATCTGACCTCTTTTTATGATTTTCATTGAGCCGAGGGTCTTTCGGAAACAGCCGTCCTACCTTGGTAGGAGTAAGGTCTGCGTACACTCTACCCTCCCCAGACCCCACGTTGTGGGATTTCACTGGGTGGTTGTTGTTGTTGTGTTGTTGATTATTCATAAAAACAAGCCCGAGGCTGATCCAAGTGTGGAAACTCAACTTCAGTATTAATGAGTTATTCAGTTCAAATTCCAAACAAGCTTGAAATCAAGCTTGATCACAACTACACCTCAATCCCAAACAAGTTGGGGAAAGTAAGACTCACATAATTTTAGTGAAAGTTGAACTTGGCTCAGCTTGTGCAACAAACTAACAAGCTGATAAATCAAGTTTGTGCTCGAACCTCAATTCAAGCTAAAGTATGTGGAATATATATTAATAGCAATTTATAAAAGTAATACAGCAAATTTTAGAATTAAATGGGGTGATAAGTTTTTGTCGCACTAATAACTTGAAAAATGTAGTTATAAAATAATATGCAAATTGTTACATAATAGATATTTTCAAACGAATAATTGTTAAAAACAAATTGTCCATAAATACAAAAGAGCAGAGCTCGAGTTTGTACAGACTCAGCTCCTTTAACGGACTAGCTGAAAATTTAAAGAAGCTCAGAGACTAAGAGTTGAGCTCACACATGGTACGGTTCAATTACAACTCGAACAATCAAGAATTTGTTGGCATACGTAACGCTTGATATTATGTGATATGTGTGAAAATGGAATCTTTCTCAGGGAACAAATTGCGGTTCTCCGTGAAGGTCACCTTCTTTCTGGAATAATAAGTGTTGCTGCAAATTTGGAGTTCCTGGTCGTAGATAGCACATTGCCTGTTTTGTGCATAGTGTATTCTATAAAAAAAATTATATGTTACCTGCAACACATTGAAGTGGTACTTATGTAGGAGAAAATGACCTAATGGTATCTTCTATTTATCTTAGTTATTCTTGTGCTTCTGCATTTCAGGTTGTAAATGAACCTGCCGATGTACACTGCCCTGTTGTTGAAATGTCTACCCGATCTAAGCTGAGCTGCTTGAGCTGGAATAAGTATACCAAGAACCACATAGCTAGTAGTGATTATGATGGAATAGTAACTGTATGGGATGTGACCACTAGACAGGTGAATCAGCACTTCTGCTAATCAGTATTCACTGTATACTTATTCGTCTTGCTACGACTGATACTGATCCTTTCTGATGTTCAGAGTTTGATGGAATATGAAGAGCATGAGAAACGGGCATGGAGTGTTGATTTTTCACACACAGAACCCTCGATGCTTGTGTCTGGAAGTGATGATTGTAAGGTATTAAAGGATCACTTACTCGTCAAACAAATCTTAATCTATTTATGTTGGTAATACTCGGGCCTATCCGGATTGTGGACGAATATAAATTTTTGGAATTCTGTGATTGTTTTCCCTCTTTCGATTAATGCTGTTCCCATAGATAGGGCTTAAAACAATGTAGAAAAATTCTTATGTCATATCAATGGGTTCTCTCCTGAAGTCACTGCTACTGAAATCTCTGTTACAGCAGAATTCTGCTTCCTGAGCCCCGATCTTTGTTTTATCCTTTCTTTTCTCTTTTTTTTTTCCCCTTCCTCCCTAACCTTGTAATAAAACCAGGTATTGCAAATATTTTTCCGCATCACAGACAACTTTTTAGAGGTGAAATCTTACTAAACTTTACCAGCAAACCTTTTCCTTGCTAGCTCTGAAACTAAAGGATCTTCATCATGTTCAACCTTTGCTACAGCAAAATAAAATTTATACTTATTGAAAGAGATGTGTTTTATAGGTGCTTAGGGTTCTTTCTGCAGGTCTTCTAATTGGAGGCCTCAAAGCAGGAAATATCCTATTTAATGTGGCACATTTGTCTTATCTAAATACCTTGGACTTAAAATCAAAATCTCGGTTTCTCATCATGTCTCTACATTTTGGGCCATTACTTAGTTTATACTAGAAGAAAATTTCTAGGCATACTATTCCTCCATATAGTTTCTGTTGTTTTGAACAATTTATCTTTATTGCTTTCTGGGTAGTTTTTTTTGTTATGCAACCATGTTTTCCACTGTCTGAGACAATAACTTGAGTGCTTATCTTTTCCCTAACTTAGGTTTGCATCATCATTCTATGCTGCTGCAGGTCAAAGTTTGGTGCACTAACCGGGAAGCAAGTGTCCTTAATATTGATATGAAGGCAAATATATGCTGTGTGAAATATAATCCTGGATCTAGCGTTCATATAGCGGTAAATTTCTTATTTTATGAAGAGATTTCTTTTATTCTTTATTTCCAGTTCTGCACTGCTGGTGAATTCTTATTTAGATGTGGTGGTCTCTTCTCTTCTCTACTTCCACTGTGAGGGGAGGTGTGTTACGTTTCGAGAGAAGTATCCTGAAAAGTTTTTGTTGCTGACGATATGCTTGACTTTGTGAAAGAGCTGTGAATCACTGTCAAATTCACTCACAAAATCACTGCCGAGCCCTTGAATTACCTTCACCTCGAAGCATATAGTTACCAGATTAGTACCGTCTTCTATAATGGAACCTTTACCAAATATGTGAATACCTTTCTACTCCTCAAGCACATGGGTGATAATCTGTACGTTTGCAATCTGAAAAGACCGTGACTGATATTATAGGATTCTATCCTCTACTAAGATGCAATACCTGAACATATATTCGATTGATTGCTCATACATGCATGTTTTTTACTCTCCTGGTGCTATTAGGTTGATGTCCATGAATAGGTTCTTGCTGTAATCATGCGATGGTCAAACTTTTTTTGCAGTTACATATGGATAATCTTTCCTTTATTCGGTTATCTATGCAGACTCCCTGCTTCTTTATGACAGATAAATCCATTTGTGACCCTCGATCAGGTGTTCCTTGAAAGTTTTTGAATGCTATTTGGACCATGAATTTCTCATAAATCTCTGTTTTTTCATTTCAACCCAAAAAAGGTATAAAAAAGGATATATTCTCATGGTGTACATCTCGTGTAATCCTGTAGGTTGGCTCTGCGGATCATCATATTCATTATTATGACTTGAGGAACACCAGCCAGCCAGTTCACATTTTTAGTGGCCATAGAAAAACTGTTTCTTATGTAAAATTTTTGTCCAACAATGAGCTCGCTTCAGCATCAACGGACAGTACTCTGCGATTGTGGGATGTGAATGAAAATCTACCGGTAAGCCATCTTTTTAAGTCTACTACTTCATTGAGGAATTTTTTTCTGCCACCAACCAGTTGTAATGATTGATGGGATTTTTCTTCGGTTAACACTATTTGAGTGTTTCTCTAGGTTCGCACACTTAGAGGACATATGAATGAGAAAAACTTCGTTGGTCTCTCAGTGAACAATGAATTCCTCTCATGTGGCAGTGAAACAAATGAAGTATTCGTGTACCATAAGGTCAGCAACTTTTTAATCGTTTTTGAAGTGCTGATAGTTTTTTGATTTTTAACTAATGCTTTGGGATGGTATAGGCGATTTCCAAACCTGTGACTTGGCATAGATTCGGTTCCCCAGATGTGGACGAAGCCGATGAAGATGCCGGATCTTATTTCATCAGCGCAGTGTGCTGGAAGAGCGATAGCCCTACGATGTTAGCTGCCAATAGTCAGGGAACTATAAAAGTGCTAGTCCTTGCAGCTTGAGTTAATAAAGCTGCTAGTTAAGAATATGCTTGATTGAGATGCACTTGAAATTTTATAGTGGAAACACAGTGAAATGGATTTCACATTCAATTTTTTTATGTAGATATCTATTCAACCATCAGATGGCATGGTTCACCATATTTGTCAAATGTATTCATATTAAAACATGTAACAAGTTGTAGGGCTTGGTTAATTTAGGAGGATGTACTGCTCTTTAATGACACAGGCAGAGTTATACTATAATGACAAAGTTTTGCTTTTTAGTTCAGTGTATCGAGGACATCGGTTTTACACTGTTTTGTGGAATAACTTACTTGTATGCGGTGTTTACACCAAACAGCATCCTTTGTCATGATTAAGTAATAAATCTCTGAATGTACACATTATGAACCATTGTTGAGCGAAAAAATGTATGTCGAAAGTATATGCAATGTTATCATTGATTTCCTGTGAACGTTAAGTGGATACAATCTTTCATGTTTGTTGTCCACACATGCACGTACAAAGGCAAGAGGGAGAGAGAAACAAAGGTTGTTTTTTCACACCAACATAAAAGTGTGATACAGCTCAACCTTTGAGTAGGGTTGATATTTTAGAAGAAGAAGCTCAGGAGGGACAGAAAAGATACAAGAATTTTCAGTAACCTTGCAATCTCGAGGGTTATGCAAAACGTTACGGACTTGCAAGGTCAAGAAAACTGGAACTATCGTTCAAAAGTTCTAAAAGATAAGAAAATAATATAAGAAGAACAAGCTCAGGAAGGATAACGTCACTGCATGCATCACGACGATGACTCTTGATGCCTTAGTTCATCACCTTCATATAAATGAACCATGACTTTTAGCACCATTTCTTCTTGGTCTAGTACATCCATGGATGTGAAGGATACCGTACTTTTTTTCTTTCACCTAATTTGGAAGACTGTCATGAGAAAATGTTCAAGCGTGGAGTGGGTATTTATAGACAGAAATAAAGGGTCTTTGGTTATGATAAGAAGAAAGTGTTGTTGAGAGAATAGTTGAGTGGTTGATGTGTCATTTTCTGTATAAGAAGGGACAAAAGGAGGCTTTGGATTTATAGGTTCTGCCAAACGAACATGCCAGTCCTATTCATAGGGGCGAAAATTCAGTAAAATTTATTTAGATTATGTATTTGTATTAGAAAATTTATTAAACATAAATAAATATTTAAATGTGAAACCATTAAGGGCAATTCGAAGTCGCACCTACCAGCAACAAGATGACTACTCCCTGCACGCCACTAAACGACGCTATTTAACGCTTGGGTTCGCGGCTAGCTCTATTTATCCTATTGGGATTGAAGCAAGAGTGGAATGGAAGAAAGAAAGTTGTCCTTATCTTCTCCTCCAACCGGTACCTCCTCCCGACATGAAGGAATGCCCGATAATCCTTCGGGGGCTGGTATGTCCTTTCAGTTCCGGTCTGGGGAACGCCGATCAGAGAAAGCACTCCTATACTGCCTGATGTTGATTCGGCAATTTGCGGCTAGTGGGGAGCTTTGTCATCTCAAAGAATAGGCGGATCTTCCCTTGTATCCGGATCTTAAAGTTGTGGATCTTTTGATGGCCGGTAGCTGCTTTCTGCTTGCCCTTCTTTTGGGGTGGTGTTTAAATTTTGCCCCTCATATTTGCGGTCTTTCAATTTTGCCCCTCATATTTGTGGTCTTTAAGTTTTGCCCTTAGCTTGGATACTTGAAGTTTTGGGTTCGAATCCCCGCTCAGGCATAAAATAAAAAAATAATTTCGCAAGGCAGGGCTAGAGGGAGTGTATGCCGGATCCGGCATAAAATCCTTAAGGAAAAACTAAAGTTATGCCGGAGGGGGCATAACTTTTCCTCAAGGCATAGTTTAGTTATGCCTTATGGGGCAAAACTTTTCCTTAAGGAACTATGCCTTATGGGGCAGACTTTTAATTAAGGCATACCAAAAGTATGCCTCATAAGGCAGAACTTTTCCTTAAGGCAGACTTTTAGTTATGCCTTAAGGAAAAGTTCCGCCTTATGGGGCATACTTTTAGTTATATTTTATGGGGCACACTTTTAGTTAAGGCATAACTAAAAGTATGCCCCATAAGGCGGAACTTTTCCTTAAGGCATAATTAAAAGTTTGCCTTGAAAAGTAAAAAAAAAAAAAAAAAACATGTCTCAAGGTAAAGTCTGCCCCCTCCGGCATAACTTTGGTTTTTCCTTAAGGATTGTATGCCGGACCCGGCATAAAGTCCTTAAGGAAAAACTAAAGTTATGCCGGAGGGGGCATAACTTTTCCTCAAGGCATAGTTTAGTTATGCCTTATGAGGCAAAACTTTTCCTTAAAGAAATATGCCTTATGGGGCAGACTTTTAATTAAGGCATAACCAAAAGTATGCCTCATAAGGCAGAACTTTTCCTTAAGGCAAACTTTTAGTTATGCCTTAAGGAAAAGTTCCGCCTTATGGGGCATACTTTTAGTTATATTTTATGGGGCACACTTTTAGTTAAGGCATAACTAAAAGTATGCCCCATAAGGCGGAACTTTTCCTTAAGGCATAATTAAAAGTTTGCCTTAAAAAGTAAAAAAAAAAAATAAAAAAATATATGTCTCAAGGCAAAGTCTGCCCCCTCCGGCATAACTTTAGTTTTTCCTTAAGGATTGTATGCCGGATCCGGCATACACTTCCCCCAACCCTGCCTTGCGAAATTATTTTTTTATTTTATGCCTGAGCGGGGGTTCGAACCCAGAACCTCAGGTATCCAAGCGAAGGGCAAAACTTAAAGAACACAAATATGAGGGGCAAAATTTAAAGACCACCCCAAAAGAAGGGTAATCTGTGCAAAAAAATGAACCATTAATTCAAACGAGCTACATGTACGGTGGCAAGTTCAAAACCCATCTCAAATCCTAACTCTGTCTCTGCTTATTCACGTTCTTTCTTCGTAGGTGTGTGGACATGAATTAGTTGATTTGAGAGGGAAAAAAAACAGTAGTTAAAGTTAAGCTGAGAAAGGAAATTTGGAAGTTGAAGTTGTATTTGGAAATGAACACATTTGAAGTTTTCTGAGTAAAACTTTGAGAAAACTTGAAAATTTCCAAGACGTGTTTTTCAAACTTCAAATTCCATATTTCAAGTTTGTAGTTGAAACAATGAGTCAATTTAATAAATAAACACTTATTTGAAACAATTTCCAAATATTATTTCAAACTTTTGAAGCGAAACCTAACGAATGGCGACTCTAAATCAAGTCTCACAAGGCGCCAATACTAAATCAATGTGTTGAAGAAGTTTTGAACGTGAATTAACACTCACGCAATGGGGCGATTACCCCAGAATAATATAAGATAGTTACCATTTATTATAATACTTATAACTTAATTTATTTTCTTGATTGTTCTGCTCTTTCGATTGATGGTAATATACTCACTCATAATATCATATTGGAAAATTTTAAAACGGAGTTTTGAGTGTCAATTGGCAATATACATGCCTCCATTATTGAATCTGTGAGTGAAGTAATTCATTTGGAAGTTGGAAATAAAATACAAACAGACAACATAACCAAAAAACATCTATTAAGTTAGACAAAAAATTGTAAACGAAAAAAGTTGTTTCTACCAAATTAGTGAATGGTAGTAAATAATGGGCTCAACAATCACCATAAGAAGCTAAACAAAAAAATTGTACCTCATCTCCGTTTTTTAATCTCTTTTTTCACCACTACCTTTCAAGCTAAGCATTAGCCTTTTTTTTTTCTTTTTTTTTTTTTAGGCAAACGTAATTACATTCATCTAATTAGCATTTGCTACGATTGTTAAGCATGAATTATAGTATAAGGAAGACCTTCACTTGATGAAAAAAAGGTCAACAATTAATTTATTTTTCTTATTATTATTTTTTAAATTTAGAGAGGAATCGTGAATATATATTGGAAAAGAAATTAAAGGGCAGAAACTGAGCCTTTGGTGGAAACGAAACGCCAAAGTGATATAATACTTCAATTGCAGCCATTTGAACGTGCAATTCTTGAATATTTGAAATTGTCATAAGTGGAAATAATTTTGTTATCATTCAATAAGCATCTTGTATTTCATAAAAATTTGGGGCAATATGCTAATGTCTGTTGTTTTGCCTTATTAAAAAAGTCCACTACTGCAAAATTAAATACGATTTCTTTCTATATCTCACGAGCAATAGCTAATTTCGGGCTCCATTTGTTAATGACCTTGTTGCGAGCAAGATCACGTTCATTACGCAACTTAAAAATTTGGTAAGCCAAATGTTAATTGAACTTCTTTTTTTCTTCAAAATGAGGAGATTTCTATTTTCATTTTAAATATATACTTAGGAGTATGAGCACTACTTGTGACAAAAGATAGTACTAGCAGTATGAAATATAAACATAATGGACCAGTATTAATTAATGTACGTACAAAGACAAAAAGAATAGGTGGAGTTGATCAGTGGTCTCTTTAATAGAGAAATCAAACTTTACACCAAAAATGGCAAAGAAGCAGAATTATATAGACTATAACATAGATAGAGGTATGCATTAAATTCGTATTTTGACCAGAAAATTAAAGAGGGCAGAAGAATGAAAGTGACGTAACATAGGAGTAAATATTTATTGTATCGAATGCATATTAATTAGTCCCTCCGTCCCATAGTAAGTGTCATTTTAGCCAAATTTTTTTGCGGAAAAGGGCCAAAATACCCTTCGTTATACTTTAGGATCATTTATTCCCTTACCGTTATACTATGGGGTCAATTATACCCTTATGTCTAACAGCTGCCACGTGGCATCATCCTAGCCGTTCAAAATTATTTTCCCCTCAAATAATTTTTTACCCACTAAAATAACCCAACCCGACCCGAATTTTTTTTTCCAGCCAAGGGGTAATGGGTTGGGTCCGTATCACTTTGGCTGGAAAAAAAATTCGGGTCGAGTTGAGTTATTTTAGTGGGTAAAAAATTATTTGAGGGGAAAATAATTTTGAAGGGCTGGGATGATGTCACGTGGCAGCTGTTAGACATAAGGGTATAATTGACCCCATAGTATAACGGTAAGAGTATAATTGGCCCTAAAGTATAACGAAAGGTATGGATGAACTATTTTCCAAAGTTCAGGGGTAATTTTGGCCCTTTTCCGTTTTTTTTGTTCCATAATAAGTGGCATCTTAGGAAACCAAGACATAAATTGACTAGTTTTTTCCAATTCTACCAATTCTACCCTTGGACAATAAAGTAACATCTAAATTGTTACATCCCGTATTTTCGTACGTCAGAAAGCGTGCGAGTTAAATGATATTAGTAACGGACACGAGGTTATCGCCCAAGCTTATAGGTGGTTAAAGTGATGGTACACATGTACCGTAAGGATTTGAAGTTAAACAAATCTAAGAAAATAAGTTTTGTCGAGGATAGAAATTTATTTGATGAAATACGGTCCAAGCCATAATATGCCGTATTTTTTGGACTAGGAAAAAATTAATCGTCCAATATGAGCAAAATTTACTCAAGCCCGGAGAATTCGATCATATTCAAGGATGAAAATCAAGAGCTCGGTGTATACAAGGAATGAAGTCCCAAAATGATTTAAGACGAAAAAGGGTGACGACGATGATTGAAAATAATATTTTATGTGTGGCAAATGAGGCTATGGACTATGTTATACTACATGATTATGATAATGAACATATGAAGTGTATCAAAAATGATTTATTTAAATAAATTGAGGTTAAAAATTAATTATGCGTGTGATTGATTAAGAGGGGAATTATAGTGAAAGACAAGGAATTAATGGATATAATTTAAGTGGGCTGCAAGCACTACAAGTACACATGCACGTGGTGCCTTGAATTAGTGATGACTAATGAAAAAAAAAAAGGAAGCTTCATTTCTATGGAGCAGCAACGTGGAACTTCATTGAGCAGCAACAGTAGAATTATGGATATTCGTGAGAGACAATTCAATACATTAAAGGAATAGTGGATAAGTGATTGAAGTGGAGACCTTTACACGTGGTTGCATGGAGTAAAAATAAACTTGGTGACTAGTACAACCTATTTGAATCTACAAGAATTATTATATCAAAGAAAAGGATTGTTGGGGGTGGACCTCACGGTCCACTAAATAGTCTACAACTACTATTTTACTTTGATGAATACTTTTTTTTTTTTTTTAAATAATGATTCTTGGGATTTTTTTTTTTTGTCCCCACTACCTCTTTTATTAAATAATCCCAATCCAAATAAGTCTGTACACATAAGCAATGAAAAGGAAAAGTCCAAACATAGGTAAAAGAAAAAATAAGACCAAGAGTCTAGAAAGAGACGTAAAGTAACTGCTACTTCACTGCTCAAGATCATTGATGCTCTTGTTTTTCTTCGATTCCAGATAAGTTCCATTTAATTTGAATGATATTTTCCTTTTTTTTTTTTTTTTAAATTCCACTCCCTTAGCTGAATGCTTATGCTTTGTAGATCTTCCTTCTCAATGAAGTTCCAGCTGAGATTTGTCATCATTCTTTCAATTAGAAGCATCCACAAGCTGCTGGGGATTTGATTGTTGCTGAGCCTGTAGCTGATGTTGCTTCTGTTTTTTGTCCGAATTTGCTCTTGTATGTTCTCCTTGGCTTCGATTTTGTTCCCCCCTCCTCTCATGTTTTGGATTTGTTGATTGCTTTCCTTTGTCTTCTATTGCTTTCTGGGGTTGTTTATGTTGTGTTGGATGCTGTCCTCTTGTAGTTGTTTTTGAAAGAATCTTCACTCTATGCTTTGTTGTCCTCCACCTCTGTATGTCCTTTCTCTGAGATTTCAGTCTGTACCTTCGCTTCATACTAAATTCCCATGATTGTTGCTCAATAGTATGAGCACTTAACAGTGCTAAGATCAACCATTGAGTTATTCTCAGGTAAACCAGCATATTGTTAAAGGTATTGTAAAATCTCTGGACTGTGTTCTTATTTCTTCCTGCAAAACAATAAACAGTGTTAGTTGAAAAGAGGTTTTCTATGCCCTCTTCCCTCCACGGGGTTTGAGTAAGAGAACCAAGGAATCTCCTCCTTCTCTCCCACCCTCCTGTCATCTCTTGCTTGGTCTGATTCTCAAGTATGGCAAGTTTAGTTTATCATTGTTGATCAGCCTTCTGCCTTGAGTGCCCAGTCCCAGAAAGGAATCAATATCTACTTCTCTTTCATCCAATGCTACATTAGCCAAATAATCAGCTATCTGATTTCCTTCCCTGTATATATGAGCTATTCTAACAGTTCTAGTGTTCATCCTTTCCCAAATCTCTTCCATTATTCCTACAATCTGCCAAGGCACTTCCCATAATCTTAGGATTATGTTTTTCAGCAATAGGGAATCAGTTTCTATTATAACCTGCTGATATTCTTTCACCTCAATCACTCTCAACGCTTGTAGAATAGCCATAGCTTCTGCTTGTGTGTTGGTGCACTGGGGGTTTTCCATCTCTTTAGCCTTCGCAAGTAATAGATTTGCATTCTCATCTCTGATGCAGAAACTCCAGGATCCTCTACCAGGATTTCCCCTTGAGGCACCATCTGTGTTGCATTTCACCCATCCTAGCTCTGGTGGTTCCCACTTAACATGAATCACTTTGGTTCGTGGAGAGCAATTCTGAAGTGATTGCACAAGAGTACTCCATCTATATGCAGCATGTTTAAAATTACCTCTCCTCACCCTCATAAACATGATGATTGAATGCATGATTTGGTAGACTAGCTTGACCTTAGATATCTTGCCCCCATGCCTAATAGCATTTCTTCTTTTCCAGAGTTCCCAAACAATAATAGCTGGCATTGCTTTGAAAATATATTTTACATGTTGATTTACTGGGGCATCCCACCACAAATTAATAACTTGACTCAGTTGGAGATTTTGAATATTTAATCCCACGGGTCTGCAGAAAATGTTCCATGTATGTTGTGCAACAGGGGACTTTAGAAACACATGTGCTATAGTTTCCTCTTTAGGCTCATCACAACAGAAACATCTGGAAGGAAATTGAAAGCCCCAGTTCTTCACTATCTCATCTAGAGGTATTTTAGCTTTCCATAGTCTCCATAGAAAAAATGGGATCTTCACTGGTAATCCTTTTATCCAAATTCTCTTGTACAACTCATTAGTATCCATTCTCTGCCTCAACAAATTGAAAGCTGTTCCCACTGTAAATTTGCCTCTAGTATCTAGTTTCCAGTAAGGTTTATCTTGAACTCCATCAGGATTTGGTGGCTTAATGTTCTGGATAACATGTTCAACAATATTACCTGGGAGAATCTCCATTAATCTTCCTTCATCCCATTCTTCTTCTAGCACCATTTCCTGCACTAATACCACTGTTCTATCACTTATGAGATTTGGATGCATATTTTGGTATAAAGCCCCCATTCCTGTCCAGTTGTCTAGCCAGAAATAAGAGTTTCCTTGTTTAACCTGCCACCATATTTCTTGTTCTATTAAGTCTCTACACTGCAACATTTTTTTCCATATGTATGTCCATCTTTTCCATTGTACTGTTACTGGATGATCCTTTTTCAAGTACTTATTACTCATATACATCCTCCATAATGACTGCTTTGTTCTGAAGTTCCACCACAACTTAGAGAAAAGGGCCTTTGATACATCTTGTAAACTCTTAAAACCCGTTCCTCCCTCATCTTGAGGGTGGCATAAAGTTGTCCATGACACCCAATGCTTACTAGAATTACCCACAGAATTGCTCCAAAAGAATTTTGCAAACATTCTGTGAATTTGGGATAGTACCCCTTTAGGTGGATCACAGGCTGACAATAAGTGAATAGGCATACTCTATAAAACATGTTTGATTAATGTTACTCTTCCTCCAATAGATAATAGTTTCCCTGTCCATGAGTTAAGCCTATTAAATATCTTGTCTGTGATCTCTTTATAATGTGTAATCATCCTCCTCCCATAATAAATTGGCACCCCCAGATAAGTAAATGGGAAATCCTTCCTGGGAATTCTGGTAATATCAAAGACCTGTTCTTCTACCTCCTGAGTTACATTGTGATGAAGGAAAACAACACTCTTGCCTTTGTTAATTTTCTGCCCACTAACTGACTCATAGGCGGCCAATTTCTCCATGACCAGTCTCAGGGATTCCTCCTTAGCTGAGGCAAAGATAATAGTGTCATCTGCATATGCCAAATGGTTTATGTATGGGCTCCACCTTGGCATGCCAAATCCTGAAAATCTTTCATCTTCATGTAGCGCATTCAAAGCCCTTGACATGCATTCTGAAGCCAAAATGAATAAAGTTGGTGATAGGGGATCGCCTTGCTTTATTCCTCTAGAAGATTTGAAAAAACCACTTGGTTGCCCATTAATCAAAATAGAATACCAGTTGTTTGAAACAATTCTGAAGACCATGTCTATTAAAACCTCACCAAATCCCATTTTCCTTAGAACTTTGGTCAGAAATAACCATGAAACCCTATCATATGCCTTAGTCATATCCAGTTTTATCACAACATTGGCTGGCTTACCCCTCAATCTCATGTCATGGACTATCTCCTGCACCAGTAGGATATTTTCTACAATGCTTCTACCTTTAACAAAACCAGCTTGCTGAGGGGAGATTATACTAGGTAACAACTGTACTAACCTTTCATGAATGATTTTGGAAAAAACCTTACTGGAGAAATTACTAAGACTGATAGGTCTCAGATCTGAAAAGGTATTAATTTCCTTCTTTTTTGGAATAAGAACCAGATTTGTACAAGTGATGTACCTTGGCAATTCATGACCAAAAAAGAAGGATCTCACCATTAGCACCATATCCTTAGCAATTATGTCCCAACATGCTTGGAAGAATTTTCCAGTAAAACCATCAGGTCCTCCTGCACTGTCTGAATTCAATCCAAAAACTGCCTTCTTCACTTCCCCTTCCTCTGGTAATTGATTGATCCTTTCATTTTGCTCAGCTGTAATAAGCTTAGGAATATTGTCCAGTAATTCAAAATTGTTGGGCACTTGTTCCTCAGTGAATTGATCTTCATAAAATCTGATGGCTTCTTGAATAATTTCTGGCTCCTGTTCCAACCATACACCATGCTGGTCCTGAATCCTGTTAATATGCAACTTTTTTCTCTTCCCATTTACATGGGCATGAAAGAATTTTGTGTTCCTATCCCCATCTTGAAACCACTGCATCCCAGACTTTTGTTTCCAAAATTTCTCTTCTATAACATAAAACCTTATTAAATCAGCCTGCACATTTTGTAGTCTTGTCCTATTCTCTTGGGATGGATTTTCTTCAAAAACAGCTTCATGTACTTTGACAATTTCTTCTAGGGTAGCCACCTGTTTAAAAATATCCCCAAAGGTTTCTTTGCTCCACTTAGTCAAAGCTCTACTCACCTTTTTCATCTTATTATGAAAGTTGAAAAAAGGATCATAACAATATTGTTCTTCCCAATTCACTTTGACTGTTTCCAAAAAGCTCTCCTGCTCTATCCAGAAGTTAAGAAATCTAAAAGGCTTCTTAATGACTCTGGTATCTGCTTTGAAAGTTAGAAGAAGTGGAGAATGATCTGATCCTTGTTTAATTAAATGTTCCACTTCAAAATTGGGGAATGTATCCTGGAAAGCTTGATTCCCTAAACATCTGTCTAGTCTCTTAAAAATACAAGCTTCATCGGATCTTCCATTCCACCAAGTGTAAATGCTTCCAGAGAATCCCAAATCTGCTACTTGACATATATTCAAACAATGTGCAAAGTCCTCTACTTCAGGAAAATTCACTGGCAGACCTCCATACTTCTCTGCTTCATCCAAAATGACATTAAAATCACCTCCTATAATCCATGGTGAGTTAATGGTATAGGCCATATCATATAATTCATCCCACAGAGTGATTCTATTTGCCCTTTATGTACTGGCATATATAGAAGTAACAATGATCTCCTGATTAGAATCTAGATGAGTCAACTTCAAAGCAAGAAGTTGTTCATTGTCTTTTGTGACCTCTGCTTGAAATTCTTCGTTAACAAACACCCAAATCTTACCAGTTATGTTGTGCCAGGCAGTGCCCATGCCCAGCCATAATCTATACATATCTATGTGTCTGTGCTGCTGAAATGGTTCCATCAATGCTATAAAATTGAAATTCTTTTGTCTGTGCATCAAAACTACTCTCTCAAAGGCCTGTTGAGTATTAACAGACCTAATATTCCATATGAGTGAGCTATTCATTATAGACTTCCTTTGGCATATGCTTTCCTTGTAAGTACGCCTCCTATTGCCTTAGGTGGCACACTTTTAACTCTGTTTTGCTTATGATGTCTCCCTTCTTTCTTTGTTTTGGTTATCTGTTTTGGTGAAACATCCCCTGCATTATGCTCTGATAGACTGATTGGGATACTATTGTTTTCCACTTCATCATCATCTCCTATATCATCAGTTCTTTCTTCATCATTGGTCTTATTTTCAGGCACATTTGAGGATATAGAATCTGTATTTTCCCCAAATTCCCCATCTTTAATAATATCCTTCTTTTGTTGCTCTGTTTGTTCTTCTGCACCCATTTTGTTGTCTCCATGATCTTCATTTTCTGACCTTCTCTCATTGTTGTGGTTGTGTGTAGATGACTCTGTATCTTTTACTTCATTGGCTATTTCATTGGACTTGTCCAGTGCATCATCTGGTGGTTTTTCTTTTTCCACTTGTTGATCTGTTGTTGTTTGCTGCTCAGTTTCAGTAATTTCTATTAGTTTCTCTATCTCTTGCACTGCTGATTCTTGACTTATCCTCCTCTTTTTGCTCTCCTCATTAACACCCTCTCGTACATCACTTATGGTTCTCTCTGTATCTTGTGATTTTGTTTCCTCTTCCATTTGATTGCCCTTATGCCTTTCAGTGACTTTGTGTTGTGACTTACATTGCTCCTGTTCCTTCTCAATACTTGTTTGTTGATCACTTAGTTGTTTAAAGGCACTAGTACTTCCTCCTTGTTTTCCAAAAGATGATTCCAACCATGTCTTTGCTGATTCCCTAATTGCTTTTGCTTCCTGTTGCTTTTTGTACTCCTTACCATCCTCACTATTATGTTCATTTTCCTCCAAGTCCACTAGAGTATTGAACTTGTTGTTTGTTGGAATAACTGCATTTGTTTTCTGTTTACTCACCTCTTGATTGTTCACTTCCTTTTCTTTCCTTTCTATACCTTTATTATTACCCCCTTCCATCTCCTTTTTGTCTTTGGCCTTCCAGCAGTTAGGGTCATTTTTGGGATCATTTTTGTTTACAACAACCTTTCCAGATTTAAGAACTTTGAATGGTTGTTGTTTGCTCTTGTTAACATTCTGCTTTTTCTCCACATCCTCCTTTCCATTGGTCTATTTTTTCTCCCCATATTCCTTTATTTCTCCATTATCATTGTTATTCTCCTTGATAGGTGCCTTTCCATTATTATTCTCCTTTTCCTGTTGCTCTTCACTCCTTTCCTTTATGTCCTCCTTTTTTGGTCTGAATTCTGGATATAAATTCCAGCATTCTTGCTTATTATGTCCTTGTATTTTGCAATTAACACAATATTTTGGTAAGTAATCATATTGTATTGTTTGCCATTTGGATCTAACTTCGTTTGTCTCTTCGTCAATGCAGTTAATTTGTACCCGCTGGGGTAATTCCTTCATCAAGTCCACTTCTACTTTGACTCTTGCACAGCTAGGCCTTGTTTGATTGTCGGTGGCTTTATCTATCACAAGGGGTCTTCCCACTGCATTTGCTAATGAGAACAAGGATTCCTTGTCAAAGAGATTGGTAGGCAGCCTTGGAAAGGAGATCCATGCTATAACAGTTGTTGTTTCCTTATCCGGCTGAAACCAAGGGTCGCATATGAGAAATCTAACTGGAAAGATTCTATTCCTGAATCTAATCTCCCATGGTCGAGAGGCCAAGGTAGCATAGTCTTCTAATAAAGATAAACGAACTAGAATATGCCTATCCTCCAACAGCCCTATTGTGCAGGGGCCCTTTACTTCCAATTGTGTTGGTATGCTTCTCCTCAATTCATGTACATCTGGTCTTCCATAGGAGAATTTAGCAACAAGTGCATATTGTAAATTCTGTCTCTTACTTAGTATCTCAAATTCCTTCTTTGTCCATGTTACAGAGGGTTCTCCATGTAAATATGTAACAGGCTTAATATCAATTGGTCCTGGTTTTGATGTGTTTGTGAGGGTGTTTAGTGCTGCAGCATAATTGATTGTGGGTTGTATATGATTTGCTAGCTGACCAGCCCCCGGAGGTGGCTGGCCGCTGGCCGGCGAGGCCATTTTGGGTGGTAGATACTAGTATTTGTAGGCTAGGTTTTTAGTGGAGGCTAGGGTTTTTCATCTTCTTCTACTTTGATGAATACACTTGCCTCTTGAGAACCTATACATACTACACCAGCAACGTTTTTTTTAGCTAGTATGGAAATAATATGCATTTTGCTACTTCTCAACTTAAGTTAGGGAAAACCCCACTATATACCCTCTCAAGGATTTCCCCACCAGTTAACGAGCTACTTGCTCACTAAAATCCCATTTTAGTAGCTTCTTGCTTGTCATCATCTTGGATAAGCTCGTATATGACTCACTTTAAGGGTCCTTTACAACTTGGTGTAGTTATTTTGAAAGATAGGGAGCTTGTTTCATCAATTTAACAACTTGGTCAAGTGAAGAAGATAAGAGAAAAAGGTAAGAATTAATTCCTTTTTATGATGTTATGAAGGTTTGTTTATGTTGTAGTATGTAGAGATGAGTGGAATTTGTGGAAATATGAAAGTTTGCAAAGTGGGTGTGTATATATATATATAGCCATGGGTATGTATGTGTGTAGAAGGATGAACCAATTTTATTTGTTATGTTAATTGTGTTGTTGAAGCCTTGCAATGGAAATGGAAGGAAATGGTTCGAGTTGGTATGGGAAATTATTGAAAATGATTATAGGAAATTATGTGATTTTAATGTAGTTTTTATGTAATTATGGAAGTGAAGTTCTAAATGTGAATTATTATGTTAGTTGGTGGATTTGGAGGGATGTAAGTCCATATTAGCATGAAAGGTTGGTTGTTAAGTTGTTATGGGAAGTTTTGTGATTTTATGGTGGATTTATGTAATTATGAAAATGAAATTGTTAAGGTGCAAATTATGATTATTGTTAATAAAATTGGAGGATGGAAATGTGTTATGGATATTTATGTCGAAGATTAGAGGTTTCAGATGAATTATGGAATTGATGGAATTGTTGAATATTGGATATATGGCTTGGAATATTCTTGGCTTATGTTTGAATGATCTTAAATTAGTGTATGAATGTGGAAATGTTGATATTGATTTGAAAGTGCAAAGTTGAATTGGAAATTGTTGCACTATTTGGAAAAGAAGACAATTTATGATAGAATGCGTTTCTAATCGATTGTTGATGATTATTGGTATTGTTGTTGGTATGGTTGTTGATATTTGAGCCGAGTTAAATCTCGGGGATGTTGTAAAAATAAGGGAGATGCTGCCCAAATTTCTGTAGACAAGAATTGGGTAAGATTGAATTCTTAAAGCCTTATGATTAATATTTGGTAAATATGACCAATTGTAGATTTTGGACGAAACGGGATTTGAATTTGGAGAAGCGTAAGGAGCGAATAAGGTATGTAAAGCTTTACCTATTCTTCTCTTGGCATGTCCTAGGTATGATAGGCTTGGATACGAGCCTTGGAGACGACTCTACTCTTAGAAATCCGCACCTAAATTTTCCCCTTTTTCATTCAGTAGAATTGAATTGAATATGTTATGAATAGTTGGAAAATTGCCTAAACATCTAGAACTTGCACAAATAGGACCCGACTACTTTAAAACTCTCATAAGTGATGTTATGAAGTGTAACATACGTAAATTATGTACGCCACCTCGTTTGATCCCAGGTGGGCCCACTATTCCCGGATTTTTCTGATTTGTTCCGTTTGACTTATTTTGATTGGAATTCAAAGGAAACTCTTGGCTACTTTTCTAACTACTATACGACAGTTGTTTTGAAGTATTTCGTAAGTCCCACAACGTATTTTGAAATATGAAAACGATTTCAGAAAACTTATTTTGACATAAACCATTGTGACATCCGTAAGGCATACGCTATGATTACCGTTTAGTTTCTTTATATGGTTTGTCATCTGAATTATGCTATTGAGTCTCCGTAAATGTGTTATATTTTATATTGCATTAGTTTCTCACTACTCCATTCGTGGATGCCTCAATGTTTCCTTCACTGAGCCCGTGCCAGGATATGTTATCACGCGTATTCCACTGCATTGTTCGCCGTGCCTCGATGTGAGGGGGCAGGTATATATGTACATGGGTTGTGGAGTATGATGTGCCATGTACACACATTCTGATATATGATGATATGATATGATATGGCCATCTGATATGTTTGATATGTGCACATTCTGATATGATATGATATGTTACGGAGCTATTCCCTACTCTGGAGTATGCTGTGTTGTGGCGCCAGTGACAGGGTGGCGACCACGTTCTGTTCACCGTGTCCCATAATGGGGCCCGGATATGGCATATGTTCTGACATGCATTACCTATGTTTTATGAGTAAGCATTTTTTTTATACTCCGGTTACTATACTTATTTTCTGTATCCTCTGTTCAGATTATGATTCTGTTTATTGCGCCTTATGCTTTACATACTCAGTACATATTCCGTACTGACCCCCTTTCTTCGGGGGCTGCGTTTTCATGCCGCGCAGGTACACCCAGATGATGCGAAGTTATTATAGAGGATGTTCCAGCAGAATTGGCAAGCTCCTTTTGCTCCGGGAGTGCTGCCGAGTCAGAGTGTATGCTATGTTTTCTGATTATTTGTTAGAGACTTTGCAGACAGAGTCGTGGGTATAGTATGTCAGTTGTGTATGCGGCTTCATCAGCCGATATGTCATTCTGTATTATGTGTTAAATTCTGTACGACCATAGATTCTATTTGATTTGGAAAGCATCGGACAAACATATTTTGAGAGTTTATTATATATTTTATTTTTATTTGATTTAAAAAGTCTATCAAGATTATGTGTGTCCCAAAGGTATGTGGGTTCGCTCGGCTCCGGATGTGGGGCCGGGTGCCCATCACACCCTAGTGGAATTGGGGTGTGACATAAATGATGATTAGAAAAGCCACATAGTAACTTGGTATTGTTGGATTTCCAAAGTCAAAAGGTTTACTTCTTGTGCATGCTCTAATCAAAAGGTAAAAGTAATTTATTTTTATTATATAGGGGTAGTTTGGTAAACTTCACATTGCATTATTGGTTTCTTAATATGCGTGTTTTTTGGTAAGGTGACACTTATAATGGGACGGAGGGAGTAGTTATGATTTTTACAAAAAGGCCGTCTTTTTAATTTTTCACCGATATCCGGAACCTACGTTGGGGCCGGAATTCGCACCGAAAAGTCTCATATTGGGGGTAAAAGTGTTTTCTAACAAAGGCGATTCCGTACTCATAAGGCTCGAATTCGAGAACATTGATTAAGGATGAAGGAGTCAAAAAACCTCTGTATAAATACATTGGTTTGTTGTAAACACCGCATGTGAATATACCTATAAAGAATACCCCATAAAGTTTTAGCACCAAAATAGTGATTCACTTGCAGTGGTTGACCATTCTTTTTGTTCTTTACTTCATTTCCAAAAAAAAACTTATTTAGCATTTCAGATTCAGTACAATGTCTGTGCCCTTATTCCTATGTTTTAATTGCAAGATTTTGCACAAACTGACCATTTTTGCAGTCTCTCAGAATGGGATATCTTTGCATTGTTATGTCATTTTCATATGGTCCTTTCATTTAATGCCTTTTTGGAACTATGCTACCCTATAATAAATGAAATCACCTATCATCTACTGTAATTTCCATCTTTGTTTTTACTCTTATGTTAAATTTTAATTGGTGCAGAGGGCTTATAACAAATTAACAGGTGAGTGCTTACATTTTATTGTCATATAACCTAATATTGCTTAAACTGAAACTAAAAATTAATTTTCAAGCTAAAAGGCCAGAAAGGGAAAGGAAGAAAAAAAAAAAAGCACCGGAAGCTAAGAAAATTGTTTGAAATATTGAAGGGGAAGTGTACATATATATAGCCGAGCTAAGGACCAGTATTTAAGGCATACTCGAAGTTTATAAATTCTTGTATGTTTAACCGTTTTGAAAACAAATTCAAACTCATTGGTCTGAAGTTTCAAATACATTTATTGGCTTGCAAAGCATATATATCCAAAGTTATATCAAAAGTTGACATAAGTTCGAACTTCAAACATTGATGTCTGAACTTCAGTGCTAAATTTAGATGAAAAATTTACTCTTTTTTTGAAAAAAAAAATTATTTTTGTTAAATTCCTTTAGTGGATAGTTACCTATTTTGTTGTGATGGTTAGCTAAAATCCATCGCTAGAGATTCTAATCAATTAATTGATTTGGTAAAAGTCTAAATTAATGTCTGATATCTTTTTCCTTGAAAGAAATACAGTGACAGAATAACATGTTATATGATCCTCTTTTTTTTTTCTTTTTTTTTTTCTCTTGAAAGAATCTGAATTCTTAATTAGTTGAGCAAGTTTCCATGGCTATAAACAAATTTTGATGCTAACCATGATGCCAAATTAATTGCATCAGTAGATACACACATGAAGAAACGGATGAATAAAAAAATTTAAAATCAGATTAGGAAGATGTTGCTAATCAGGCAATGATTAATTTTATCGGACAAATTGCCAACACCGACTATAAGTTGAATAATTTGACAAAATTGGATATAACATAAATAATAGAGTGAAAAGTGGCTACTGAATACAATTCCTACATTATGCATAGGCCCATTTTAAGCATCCACGTTGGGCTTCTGGCTGCAACCTATTGTCATCATTTGTATTTTTGTCCACGTCTTTAATTTAGTGGGCAATTTGCAGGACTGTCCTTCGCTGGGGATGGTCTTTAATTTTTGCCTCTCAAATTAGTGGTCTTTAATTTTTTCCTTCGCTACAAGCCTCTTGGTTCTAGGTTCGAATTTCGCTCAGTAAAAAATTAAAAAAAAAAACGCAAGGCATAAGTTGGGTTTCAAAATCTGCCTTAAGGAAAAAAAAAATTATATATATTTTGCTGGAATTTTGCAAACCTCTGCCTTAAGACCTAGATTTGGATAAAAGTTTCTTTTTCTTGCGCGGATTGTCCTTCATTTGGGGTGGTCTTTATTGTTGGTCTTTAAGTTTTTCCCTTCGCCTAATATCCCGAGGTTGTGGGTTCGAACCCCCGCTCAATTAAAATAAAAAAAATCACAAGGCAGAATTTGCACAGGCAAAATTCTGTCTTAAGGTAGAAATTTGCAAATTCGGCCTTTAAGGCCCAAATTCTGCCTTAAGGCAGAATTTTA